>NW_003298886.1:487799-489829 GCF_000151645.1 Tuber melanosporum | reverse complement strand
TTGTCCCCTTGATACGTCATCCAAAATAGATGGAAATACCCATGATACCCGCAGATCTGGAAGACCAACAACAATTATCGCTCAAAAAAAAAAGATAGTGGAGTCCATTATCGATGCCGAGCCTCATTTAGCATTACGCGACATTACCAAAAAAGTGAATATTGGTCTGGGGAAGACATCTGTGGATAAGATCATATCAGAAGCTGGTTTTAAGCTTCTGATACCTAGAAAAAAACCTTTTTGGAGGAAAGGACAGAAGGAGAAGAGAAAGGAGTTTACTAGGAGAAGGAGGAATTGGAGGGGTGCATGGAATTGGATTGTTTTTGTGGATGAAGCCACCATTATCTATGATCCAAATCCTACTCGCAGGAAGGTCAGAGTTAGACCTGGTGAAGAGCTGGAAGAAAAAAACTTGAAGCCTAGCTTTAAGTCTGCGAGGACTTGTATTGGGGTCTATGCTGCAATCATGAAGGGTGGCAGGACTGAGTTGATTCTTGTGAGGAAGAGGGGGGAGGAAGAAAGGACCAGCAAAAGAGACAGACTTGGCCTCAATTCCCACCAATATGCAACTGAAATCCACCAGCCATACCTCATCCCTTTTATAGAAGGTCTGGATAGACCTTCTGAGAACATCTACCTAGCAGCGGACAATACCTCCTGGTATGATGGTGAGGAAAACAGAAAATTGTAGTCAGACTGTGGTTATCAAAAATTGCCTTGGCCACCCAACTCACCAGATCTCAATCCTATTGAGAACACTTGGGCTCTGCTCAAAAGAGCCCTCAGAAATCGATTCTCCAGGTTGGATAGGAGGCCTCACAGTGCTGTTGAATTATTTCAGGCAGCAAAAAAGGAATGGGATTTAATTTCCCAAGAGAAGTTGGATGGGTGGATAGATAGGATGTCTGAGAGAATACAGGCTGTACTAGATGCAGATGGTGGTCATACAAAGTGGTAATAATATTTTCTTAAGGCTTATTAGTTCTATTCATATACTTTTCTTAATTGAGTTGTTTGAATTTTTTTTCAATTTTCCATGAAGAGGTGTTGCGGTTGTGTAGTTGTGCCACCAGGGTGTGAAGACTTTACGGACACGACTGTACATGAATGAATTATATGGTGCCGGATAACCAGAACCAGCCCACATCAACCACAAAAATATACAAGATACAATCAACCACAACAAAGTTGTAATTGTAGTTATTGAAATTCTCTCTGGTAGTTATATTAAACAGAAGTAAATAAAGAGATCTACTAGACAAATTTGCATAAAAATGTCTGTGGAACTGGGAATTCATATTTTAACAATATGTATTTTGTATGGTAGGTGATGACTTGGCCACGGTTGAAAAAGTGCCAAGATATGGTAGAATTTAAAATAAGTGATAGTCCATGATCAGAACCTTAAAACCTTAAATAGGGTATTACAACTAATACAGTCAGAGTAATATTAATAAGAAAAATATTCAATTAAATAAATAGTTATTGGTAATAGTAAGGTGGACAAACATCCAACCAGAAACTGCTATCATACAAATATCCAATAACTACTCTCATACCAACATTCAACTTAGAACTGCTATAGAGTGCTATGGTTTCAGTAAAGTAGAAAAAGTAAATTTATTTCTCTCTTCAGCAAGCACAAGAGCAGAAAAATATTAAAATCTAATATTCGGAGAAAGAATCTAAATTGGTAAGTCTTTTATATAGTTAAAATAAATTAAGCATTTCTGAGTAATTTAATACTAAATAAGGATTGATACAGGAGTATAAGAAAGTCAATATGAGTTGATAAACTCTGGGGAATCTGATTCTGAAACTATTATAGTTGATTTAGAATATGGACGTCAAGATGATAGTAAATTAGAATTTAATATTTAGTTCTAGGAGATGTTAGATTTTGAGGGTGGAGATTGGTGTTCTGAGGGTAAAGAAGATAGAAATAAAAGTATTGAATAGAGTGCTGACCAAGAACCAACAGGTGTTCCACTTTGTCGAATTTTAGTATTATCCGCTGTGCGATCTGATAA
>NW_003298886.1:456234-487269 GCF_000151645.1 Tuber melanosporum | reverse complement strand
GAAAAATGGGAAATACCAAGAGGCAAACAGGGTGGAGGAGATAGAAGAGTAGTGATTTGGTTTGAAGATGAAAGAATTCGATTAGCAGTTAGAGAATACATTCCAAGGACTAGAGAAAGTAAGTACTTATTTATTTCATATTACTTGCTTTTATCAAACTCTTTTGAAGTGCAATTATACTAAATCTGAAACATGATTATTTGAAGTAACCTCAAGAGAATTAACACTAGCAGTAGCAACCTACTGACAGCTACAAAGTGACACTCTCAATTCGGAAAAGGCCTTACTATTAGGTGGTCTAGAGACAGAACTTGAAAGTGCAAATGATGGTAGCAGTATTGAGAATTTAGTTGTGCAAGTAATTGAACAATTAGGAATTCAATATGGCAGGCAGAAAATATATTATCGTAAATGGAAAGGAATTCGGGCTCACACTGCATGTCGATAGTTGGCTAACTTAGGTTTTTGCTAGGAGGAAGTATGCAAGGTAGTCTATATTGATGGACATGAGCGGAAAGATGTTATTCAAGACTGCCTACAATTCTTGAAGAAGTTACAACAGCCGGACCCCTATATTGTGGAATTTAATTCCAGGAGGAATATTCAAGAAAAGGTTTATCCTGAAGGCTGTGAAGTACGGGGATCAGACTCCCTTATCATTTTAATTACTTATAATGAGATCACACTTAACAGTAATGAAGAAAGATTACAAGTTTGGAAAATAAATAACACTAATTGGCTTTGGCCTAAGGGGTGTGGATGAGGGATTATAATTTCTGGCTTCTTACACTCATGTGGACAGTTAATAGCAAAGTCTTTACCAGTAGAGATGCATCAAGAGATGGGGATCTCAGAATATACATCGCTTCTATTTGAGTTTGGATCCTAAAATAATCAAGGATACTGGTCTACAGAGAATATTATAAAGTATACTCAAAGGTGTACTATTAAAATCTTTGAGCCTGTATATACTGGGTACCATACACTTTTTCTCTATGATAATACTTCTAGTCACAGCTGCTATGCAGATAATACATTTGGGGTTGAGAATATGAATTTACATAAAGATGGTAAGCAGAGAATCTTACAGGATGGTTATTTCCTTAATCATGGAGTCTATACTATCCAGCATATGGTAGATAAAGAAGGAATTCTAAAAGGAATTGAGGTAGTTTTATAGGAACGAGGTTTATGGAAAAAGATTTTGAAGTTAGCATGTGCAAAGCCTCAGTATGAAGGCTGTCAGGTAAGAAAACAATATAAAAAATATGAAAAGGTATCCTATCATCAGGCACATAAACTAACCAGAAGAAAGAAGAAGGCATGTCATAGAAGCCAGTTTAGTTCCACCCACCAATGATGCAATTTGTGCTCAGAATAATGAACATGTTCACAATGTAAGAAGAAGGAATACCGTGACTATTATGATTGCAGACCATTTATTCAATGAAAGTGTTCAACCTGTGAGACTATTTCTCCATCCTGTGGTGAAAGCAGTAAGTCAATAGTCCCGTTACTAGGTATAGATTTTAATAATAGATGATAGATTATTGCGCTTAGAAAATCTTACCTCAGCAAGATGATTTCCAGAGTCAGACAGGCAAGCTGCAAGAAATAATTGAATCTACAGATCTTATTATATTTTATCTCAAGTTTCACAGTGAAATGACCTGGATTGAAAATTACAGGAGTTAAGTAAAATGCTATACTCATGATCACTGTGAGTATAACTGAAGTATTGAAGACTGTAAGTTTTTAATAACTATCTTTTCTAATCTTATATTTAAACTAAGTACAACTTATAGATTATTCCTGTTGCACTCTGATCAGTGAAACAATCAACAGTAACACAATTCTATCAAGGGGTAAGGTAGATTATGCAAGCATATTGTTTAGGACTTCTATATAGAATTAAAGGATATCAAGAGTATCTTTCTCATTGTCGTATTCGCTACCTTAAAGATAATTACTAGTTTTCGACTTGTTCTAATTCTTCTTGTGTCCTGTCTTATGAATATAAATTTTAAATTACAATAGTCTCTATGTGTCATGAATGTGGCTTGGCATGGAAATGGTTTTCACATGACTCATGATTATGAGTTATAGGTATGTTATTGCTTCACGCATATGACTCATTTGGGTCATATGACTTATTATGTTATAATTTATTATGTTTCGCACATGACTCGATTATGAGTCATGGGACATGCGTCTGGCAAGTGTGCCTTGTAAGTGTACCTGGTGGGTATGCCGTGTACATACAATTTATGTTTTACACATGACCTGATTATGAGGTCATGGGTTTCACAAATATGACTCAGTCGAGTCTTATGACTTGTTTATTGCGTTATGATTGGTTTATGAGTTTTCACACATGATCTTGCTATGAGGTCATAGGTTTTGAGTGCATGACCACTTTGGTCACATGACTAGTTTGTTATGATTTGGTTTCGCACATGTGACCACTTTGGGTTACATGACTATGGGCGGGAAGAACACTATATAAGGAGGCCGATGCGGCTGAGGAGGATAGGTTCTTTACACTTTGTTCTAGGTACTTTTCCTACTTATTACTTTAACAAATATAAAACACCTTTACGATATTTATCTTTATTACAACATTATCATTATGCCAAGGAAAGCTCTTTACGAAGAAGAGTTAGAGAAAGCTTATGATAGGCATTCCCGAAAGAAGACAAAGGTCTTGTAATATTGGTAACGTTGGCAGAGGCCTAGTAGTATCATAAGACTAAGGAAAGAAACAGAAGAAGAGAAGTATTATTCCCTGTTGCCAAGAACTAATTATCCGAGGAGGGATCGTTACACTATGATACTAATCCTGTAGGTAGACTAATTACTAATTCTTGCTTTTTCAGTACCTATAATTCACATCATGACCAATCACTTAGCCATTTGGCCACTTGATCACATAGGCTAGTTTTAGTTACCCAGCACCATACAACTATGTATCTCTTTGATTATAACTCTCGGTGTTGGGTATTCGTCAAGATGCTAATACCTATAGACTCTGAAAATTACCACACCCTCTTCGGTAATTGCAATATAGCTAAGTAGGAATCATGCTATTCCCAATTGTAATTATCCAATTGTCACAGTCTTTAGACTTATGGCCTAGTTCTCAAGTATTACTAAGTTGGCCCCAATTATTTCCATCATTGATAAAATGATCACTTTTTATCTGCGGGTTGTATCTGCGAAGGTAGTCATAATTGCAACCTTTTATATTACCGGACTTTAAAACTTCATAACTCCATACTCACCCAATAGATATCTTCCAGAAAACTTCCTACTAATTCTCAGGAAGCTATTCTAAGAGATTGACAGATGATGTCATGGTCAGCAACCCTTTTTTATGTTTTGTTTTTAGTATCGCTTTGATACTTGGTTTGTTTTAAGTATCATTTGATACTTGGTTTTGTTTTATGTTTTGTTTTAAGTATCGCTTTGATACTTGGTTTGTTTTAAGTATTGTTTGATACTTGGTTTTGTTTTAAGTTTTGTTTTAAGTATCACTTGATACTTAATTAGTTTTACCAAAGTGTATCAATTGATACCTTTGTTTAGTTTTGTTCATGCTAGACATGAACAGATTTGTATATTTAAAGACCGCCTGATTCCACGATGGAAAGGCAGACTTCGACAAACAGTATTTCAATATACTTAATTGAACAGTTACTTCTTTGTTCCTCAGTACACCTTCGAAATCTTCTTTAGTTTTCAGCTCTAGCCTCCTCTCTAGTAGAGTAGGCCACCTACGAAGCATCGTACGTTTACAGACAACATGATTAGCACCTTGCAAACACATTATACTTCTAGTATTGAAAATTACTCCCTCAACTACAACACGCTCTTGGACCTAGTCATAACACTCCGTGAAGTCTATTGGCTTCTGGAGTATTGTTCCTCAAAGTTCTAGACTCTTTTAAATATTATGGGGTCGCTGTGAATGTATTAGATACTTGTTAAGATTCCCTGCCATTCTATTCCCTCTATGACGGCGCGTCTTCTTTAAGCATTGGCAGCCCCTGAATATCTATCCAGTTCTACTCAATTCCTTATCCTTCTAGATGATAGCCACGTAGCTCCTGCCATAGACCCCTTCAGAGGTTGACTACTAATAGGCGTTACATACAGTCAATCCTCTTAGAAGTATTTCTCATTGTAATCTCAGACTAGTGTCTTAGAGTCCTTAACAATTCTGTAATACTATTACACTTTCAGGTCAATGGACCTTGGTTACGTCTTATATAGGCCTCCTGTAACCTCAGATACTACTTCTAACTTCAAAGTGGTATTACTCCAGCAGCTCTAGTCTGCTTTGTACAAAGCTACCAGGAGACCATTCTCCAGGTTCTCCTCTGCCACATGATATATCATGCCAACAGCTTCCAGTCAACCTGATAATGTGAATGTATACAGTGTTACCAGTGTGTCTCCTCACAGTAGGCTTTTACTAGACTTACTTCTACTCACCAGGCTGTAGTCAATAATGCTAGGGACTTATAACTGGACTAGAGGGGGGTGCTAGCTACTACACCTCCAGGTTACAGCATGTTTGGAGCTTAACTAGTTTTGCAGAAGTAATGCATACAATCTGACATTCGAATACTCATTGTAGTTTCATGTGACAAACAATCTAGTAACTTTCCCCCAAGTCTCATGTAACATGTTACTTTCAAGTGAGGGTAACTTAGCTCCATAGTAGGGTAACGCAGGGCTCAAGGCAGGATAACTCTAGTTCAAAGGTAGGGTAACTCTATCCTGACTCACTATCAACCAATTCCAGGTAACTTCTAAATTGACAACTTGGATTACCCTATCCAGTAGGGTAACTGCTACTCCTTACTAGTATATATATTATTCTTAGTATGGCTTAGCATATCTAACTAAGGTACCTAACCAATAGTACCTCCACTCTGTAGACTCTGGTGTAGTACAATTCTTACTGTAGTAGTCTCTTGATACTGGTATAGGCATAGGTTTGGCTAAATATAATAGTACTTCGTGGAGTATTATTAAATCCTAAGCATACTCACCTTCGCTGTCACCATAATGGTTCACCACTATTTACTTGTTCAAGTTCATTTATAGCTAGTGGTAAGGATGAGGCAGCCCCACTAAAGGACTTCTATTTTTCTTTTAAAATGGTATTCGTAACATTCTTTACCTGCTGTATCTAGTCTGACCGTTCTGCCCACTGAAAAGCAAAAAACTCGAATTTCATTTCTGGATATAAGGAGACTGCTATGTAGTAAACTGGTACAAGTTCAGTAAGGGTATAGTATTTAATGTCAATTAATAAGTTGTTATTTAATTTAAAAAATAACAATTATATACTTATTTAATAATATCTATACAGTATCAATACTGGTGGGCAAGTGGTAACTATGAGTAGCACTACTATAAGCTGTTTTAGGATTTTCAAGTGTGGATAATAGGTCATCCATGGCCAAAAATATATCAAAAATCAATTCATTCAAATGCTTCCCCTATTGTTTTAAAATCTAGGCTTTGAATGACTCCAGAATTTCCATCATAGCTTTCAGCTTATCCCTGTTATCAAGGGAGAGCTCATTCAATCTAGCTGATTCCAAACTCTTCTCATTTTTAATTCTCCTCTAATTTCATACTACCACTACTACAAATTCTTGTAGTGGTTCTTTTAGTAGAAATACTCTCTTAATACGATCAAAAACCTCTTCCTACCATATGATTAATCCAAAAATGGGTAAGCTTGCTTTACCCTCAATTCTTCCATGAGATTTAACTTTATATTTGAAGCTGTCTGTCACGAATATGGCTTAGTATGGAAAAGGTATTCACGTGACACATGGTTATGAGTCACAGGTATGTTATTGTTTTGCGCATATAACTCATTCGGGTTATATGATTTGTTATGTGTGGGATTTGTGATGCTTTCGCACATGGCTCAAATATGAGTCATGGGACATGTGCCTGACGAGTATGCCTTGCGAGTGTGCCTTGCGGGTAACCCTTGTGCATATGATTTATGTTTCGCACATGACCTCATTATGAGGTCATGGGTTTCGCGCATGTGACTCAGTCGAGTCATATGACTTGTTTATTGTGTTATGATTGGTTTATGAGTTTTGCACATGACCTCACTATTAGGTCATGGGTTTTGAGCATGTGATCACTTTGGTCACATGATTAGTTTGTTATGATTTGGTTTTGCACATGTGACCACTTTAGGTCACATGATTAAAGGCGGAAAGAACACTATATAAGGAGGCCGATGTGGCCGAGGAAGATATGTTCTTCACGCTTTGTTCTAAGTACTTTTCCTACTTATTACTTTAACGAATATAAAACACATTTACGATCTTTATCTTTATTGCAATATTATCGTTACGCCAGGAAGCGCTCGTCACGAAGACGAGTTAGAGAAAGCTTACGAAAGGCGTTTCCGATAGAAGACAAAGGTCTTGTACTATCGGTAACGTAGGCAGGGACCTAAAGCTATCGTAAGACAAAGAAAGAAGAAGATAGAAACGATAAGTATCGTTCCCCGTCGCCAAGAACTAACTAGCAAGAAAGGGATCGTTACACTGTCTCTTCACTGTCGAGTTAGTAAAATCCATACACAAATATTTCTTAATTTTCCCATTGATCCTTATCTCCTCTACTCTATTAGCTCTATAATCTCTTTCTCTTTACTCTTAAAAGATTTTAAATCAGCTAGTCCTTCTAACACCTCTATATTTAAACTCAATAAGAAAGCTTTCACAACGAGATTAATAACATACCCAAAGTATCATTGTTGTCACTCCTCAGGATTGAATTAAATTCCTAACCTGCTAAGTAAATCCCAATTTGGACCAAAGTAGTATCATTATTGGTCGCATTGCTTAAGGTAAAATATTCTATCGCAGTTTCCAATTCATTGAACTTAATTACTTCTCAAAAATGTGCAGCTTGATTGGCTCTAGTATAGAATTCATGAAATCGCCATAAACCTAGCAGTATACCATGAAGTTTACCATCCGCTCCAATCCAGTCTCCAATTACACCCAAAAATGATAGATGGTTTAGTGAGCTCCAGTGATCAAAAGTAAAATGGACCATCTGCACTAAAGCAAGGCTGTGTGTAATAGGATCTTAGTCATTAGTATAGTATTCATGGATACAGAAATAATGTTAGGTGAAGACGATCTATATAGACTCAGACTCATCTATCCCAATCAAGGTTTATTTTGTATCTGGAAGTTTTGTCCAAGAAGGCTCAAATGGTTACTCATTTCATTTACAACTACTAAAAGTAAAATAGAGTAAAATATAATCGTGTAAGCAATATTATATTGTTAAGGTCTCTTCTCCATTGCTTGATGATGTCTAAAAGCTTGGGAAGTACTTTGATATTTATATTCTACATCCGAGTATTTGCAAACTACATCTATTGATTACACTAATTATGTACCACTTTAACTATAACTCAAAATGCCAAGTATTCTCCTAGTGTGTAAATACTATGAGACTCTGAAAACTATCACACCATCTTTGGTAATTACTATTTTACCAATTGAGAACTGTACTGTTTCCAATAGCAACCACTTAACCTTTTAAGTTATTAGACTTATGGTCTTGTTTTCAAGTCGAACTGTATTGGCCCCAGTTGTCTCCCCTATTATGAAAATGTTCAGTTTCATTCACGGATTGTGTCTGCAGGAGTAGTCATAAATACAACCTGCCTAAGTCATCAACTGTAAACCTCCATAACTCTTGACTATATCAACTGATATTCTCCAGATAACTTCCTACTAATTTACCGAAAGCCATCCAACCAGACTGGTAGATATTTCCTCAGTTGGCAACTCCTGGATCTTCTAGTTAATAGGACATTAGTTGTTGTCTGGTATTAGAGGTAATTCCCGCAACTACAATGCAGCCCTCGACCTAGTTATAACTCTCTTCAAAGACAATTGGCTTTCTTTATAGTGTCCCCTAGAAGTTCTAAACTCTTCTCAATATGGCAGGGTGGATGTGAATGTATTGGCTCTTTGTAAAGATCCTCTAACATTCAATATCATGTCTTTGTACGAAAATGTCACGTTACCTACAGTACGTGCCAAAGATGTCCTATATTTGAAGCCTGGTAGCTGGCTGAGCAGTTGACGGATTTACTCCGTTCTACTTTCCAGACCTAGTTGATGGTTCTCTCACATTTATCCTGAGAACAGGATCTAGTTGGACAGACAGTAGCGACATATATAGTATTATTCTGACACCTTTAATTCTGTAGCATTATAGCTAAAGAACACAATTAAGATTGATATGTATGATCATGTGCAAGCCTATAAAAAAGCTAGAAGGTGGTGTTAGAGACCAGAGAGTCTCGATTCAAAGTAGGGTTACCCTACTTTCGATGGTTCCTGGGTATTGAATTCCAGTACTCCTAACAAATGAATAGTAGAAGCACTTTTTGGTAAGGTGCTTGCAATAGGTATATATTATTATGCCTTGGAATTTTCATAAAGCTGTAAGCAATCTAATACAGAATAAATGATTCTAACTACTAGTGGCAAATATTTATAATCGAAATGCAGGAAGTATGATAAGGATTAGAAAACAAATATATTGTCCTAACTTACACAAGCGCAAAGATAGCCTAACAAGATCCGAAGTGTAGAAATTTCAACTTGCTGAAAACTATTACTGATCATTATCCATTGTAGTAGTAGTTGTTTGAAAATCGTCTTATTGAACTAAATCACACAGGTATTTGAGGTGCATCCAAAGGCCTCCTCAATCCGGAATCCTACTTGTAACTTCTCTCCCTCTTGGTTTTCTTTACTAATATGATGTTCTTCAGCCAGGTGCTCAATCATATTTCTGGTTGAAGAATTGCCAAAGGTCTTTGCTGTATGTCGCCCAATACCTATTATATATTCATAGTATTATTCATTCATTAAATCAATCTCTTTTATTCATCGTATCTAGATTATAAGGGAACTTAAAGCTTACAATGTTTACATCTCCGGCGCTACTTACTCCTATTTAAATACTCTTCCCCATGAAGAGGATTCCAGACCTAACTCTTTCGTATCTTTCTAGCTGTGAGGAAATGGTCTGGAATGGCAGAATGATGAGCTTTATCTATTGAATTACTTACAACGGTAGGTGTCAAGAGACTAGAAGGATTATCGGTCAAGTTACTAATAGTAATGGATGCTGAGACCTCATTCAAAACTTGGTAAGAATTCAATCGGTGTTGCGGAACTTTGCCTAAGTTCAATACTGCTCAATTAGCATTTCGGTCATTATTAACCTAAATATAGATGATAATACCTGCAGAAGAAATCGAATCAGGAGGTAGAATTGTGTGATACAATCTTGCTGGCGAACTGGGAGCTGAATTATCAAGACTTTGTTGATTTTGTTGTAAATCACTCATTGTGCGGTCACTCTGAACAACGGCCGAACTTGAAAATAACTAGGATAAAAAAACGGAAAAAAAGTAGGTGAAGCGAGAACCCCTTTAAAAAAAAAATCGCCAAGCTAATATCATGGCCTATAAGCGCCTATCAGGCCTGGTAGGCTTTCATAGGCCAATACGATTCAGCCTATATCGGCCTAGGACAATAGCAGGAGCGGCCTGGCCTGTTTGGAATACTGATCATGGATTCTCACTCAGTTTCAAGTTCATTACTCAGTCATATATAAAAATAACCAAGTATCAAATAATACTTGAAATCAAACATAAAACTAAGTATCAAACGATATTTGAAACTAAACATAAAACAAACTAAGTCAACAGGACGAGTATCATGGCTCATTACTTGGAATAGGTCATGGTTTGGTGCCACAATAATGCAGGCGATATACCTGTAGTTGAAGCAAGGAAATCAAACGAAGCGATTTGATCAGGATATTTTATAACACAAAAAAAACTACCTTAAACGCCCAGCGCATTCCACACAACCCCGGGGATCATTCCTCTTCTCCGGCTGACGTACCGCCCACCATCTCCAATTCCGCCCCAACATCAGCTCTAATATAACAGAATGCGAGAACTTGAACCCCCCTCCTAATTATACAGCAGATCTCCCATCCACCACGGCCTCTCTAAACTCACGAAGCAGCATACTCGTGATCATCTCATCTACCCACCCTCCCCACCCCTTGAACGAGCCCACTTGTAGTTGTTCCTCCGCCAACGCTTCCAACTAGTTGTGATCAGTACATATTGCCTCTGGCGTTGTAAGGATGGTAGGGGCGTGGACAGTAGTGGCCAGGAAAATGGTGATAGTATCGACAATAGGTGGATCCAGGACAGCGTAGTCTCACCCCGTTATCCCATGCGACCATAAATTCTTAGAATCTGTCCGGTACAGCAGTTGATCAGGGATAACGGTGCATGACTTGGGTAAAGGAAATTTAGAAATCGCAGAGATTCATACGGGACAACGAGGTATCTGGGTTACGGAAACCCGGGATAGCGGGGTGTGACTGCGTGTACTTCTACCTCCCTAGCAGTATGGTGGATGGTGGCGGTGCACAGGAAGGCAGTGGTCTCCTGGAGTGTGGGGGTATGCCGGACGGTGAACCTAAGTGTTCATTCCGTCCATCGTCGGGTGCGGACGGGACGGACAGGCATTTTGGCGTTCATCCAGCCCACTGTCCCGAACGGATGGGCGGGCCCTGGAGGTGACGGCCCAGCCCGGTCCGTAACCCCTAGGACGGCTGCCGTTGTGAAAGACGGACGCCATACCCTACCGTCCTCACCCACCCTGTCCAGGACACCCTGAACTAGAGTCGGCTAGGGCTCTGTAGGCCCCGGAGGGTTGGGAACACTGAAATCGCAGGGTGGTTGTATGGATGATGGTGGTGAGAAGGAGAGCCGTGATTCTGGTGTGGGTAGGAAGTTGCGATGGTGTTGACGATTGTAGGAGTGCGAGCGGTGGTAGGGGTGCCAGTGGTAGTTGTGTGCAGGCCGCCGTTGGGATGTTGATGGTAATAGGAGTGCTGGCTGCGGTGGGGGCACTGGCGGGTTGAAGGCGATGAGGAGGGTGTCGGAAATAGAAGTGGTAAAGGCCTGTTTGGTTGCGATGGCTCCGTTCCGCTTTGCGACCGTTTCCCATATAAAAATAGATGTCCTTCAGTTTTGAAATGGTCGCTTTGTATGCGACAACCGAATGGAACCATCAGAACCAAACAAAAGCGGTTGAGGGAGACAGAAACTGGCTGTTGGCTTACACTCCCATCGAGGACCATAATGAGTGGTCCACCAATGCAGGCAAATAAAGTTGCCAATACCCCAATGCCCCTCCGAGGCGCCTCACAAAACGTCTACAAGCTGAAATTATCAAGTTAGAAATTAGTTTTATATGGAACGCGGGAATTTCTTAAACAAACCTCGACTACAGCGGGTTTCATTCTGGTTTTTATTGAGCTATTGGTGGAAACGTGTAACTTGAATGTTTGCGGAGGAACTGGTATCGTACTGGTATGAGTGGATAAAGGTGTTGGGTGCAGTTCTCCCAACGGTCCGGGCCAAGACATGCCACTCGGAAAAATAACCTTGGCCAATATACGCCGAATTCGGTTAGCCTGCGGAGGCCTGTGGGGCCAGGTAGGCGTCTATTGGTAGATGGGACCCTTGGTATTGAAAACTGGGTTTTGCGGAAACCAGGATGCCGGATTTGGGAAAAGTTTCCTAAAACTGCGCATTTATTTTCATTCTTTTCTTTTGTGTTTTTTTTCTCCTAGGGATCCGACGAGAGATTTGGTGCACTCAAGAGAATGTGTATGACCGCCGGTATTGTTTTCAACTTCTCTTTAGCGCTAGAAATGTATCCTTTGGAATAGGAGCTGCTACAGGACCGAGTAATCATGCTTGGAAAACTTGGTAGAACAAAAGTGAGGTTAAATAAAGGTTAAAGGCAAAAGGAAAGCAAATATCCGGCTAAGAGAGCTCCAAAAGGCAGGTGGTACATAGAATATACAACCTAAAAGCACACCGGGCCAGGCCCGGCTCAGGTACAGCGAGGCCTGTAGGCTCCGGCCAAGCTAGATCCTCAAGGATTCCGGTGGGCCAGGAGCGGCTTTCATTGGGAACACTGGTGTTGAACCGATGGGTGTAAGACAAACTCGTTAACATTGGCTACCCCGAAATCTGGGCTCGCATCTCTAGGGTAGTCTTCAAATTGTAGATACCGTACTCTACTATGCGCGCGTAAACCCTGTCTTTTGTTTCCTTGATAGCACCTCCTCAGAGACCGCCAACCCCACATGTAGCTCCCATCAACATACTATTAACTAGAATCGCTTGGGATTCGAAATCCAGAGAGTGGAAGCCTAACCGCTTCTCTATTGCTGACCGAGTCATCTTGGAGTATGAAGTTTCCCACTTCACTTTCGTTTCTTCTCGTTCATGTCCTCTCCCAGCATTTTCTGGGAAGCCAACCAATAAGTAAAGCACCGTATCCCCTGTAGGCCACTGCACCGTGGTACCGCCCAAATCAATTTTAGGAGTTGGAATTAAGTTTAGATATTATGGTTAGCCCCGCCTCCTCCCCTGCTCGGGTAGATTATGGTCTTGGTCAGCTTTGGTGACAAAGTGGGGTACTGTACATTCCTGTGGGCTGCCGTACGAACAGGAGTTGGGCTGCAACCTAGAAGGTGCGGGAGGGAAATAATCAATAACCATTTTGGATTTCATTCCAAGGTATTTGGATAGACGAAAAGAAATCGACAAAGGAGTGAAATAGAGAGAGGAAAAGAAATAGAGGCAGGAAAAGAGGACCCGGGGTACAGCTGTCCGTCCTTCGACAGTGCTGTCAATGGAAGGAAATATTGTGCAGAAGAGTTCCTCAATGGTTGAAGTGATGACCCCCTTCCGTCTAACTTGGCCCCTTTAGATACCATCAGTGAGCGCCGAATTATCCTCTGAATTTAGGCACATCAAGCATGCGCAAACGTCATGGATACACTCGTGAGCAACCACGAGCCTACTTGCTTGTCTGCACTGCAGCGCCAGGGGGTAACTTATTACAGGTGTCGGGATACCGTATTTGCTCCTTAATCAGCTATCCAGTGTTCCCAACCGTCCAGTACGTTCGTCTTTCAGTCCGGACGGGATGGACGGCGGTGTATGGGAGGATGCCTGGGACGGATGGGCATATGGACGACTGCCCGGGACGGACTGCCGGGCCCTCCAGGTGTTTCAAGATGCGAGATGCCTTAGGTGACGGCCGGGCTCTGCGAATGACGGCCGGGCCCCGTGGATGAGGCAGGAAGATCCCATTTGTACTAAGACTGCAGGGACCCGGTGTCAACCCCTAGGACCGCCCTCTTTACGGAAGATAGATGCCATCCCCTGCTGTCCTTACCCACCCCGCCCGGGAGTAGAGTGGTCCTTAAACTCTAACTTATTAACAGTCGCGTTAGTTATTAACCCCCTTCGCTCCTCTCCGGTACAAAATAAGTTGTAGCGTACCACTCTGCTGGTGCTGCAACGCGCATCCCCGAGATAGTTCACTATAACTCATTTTGGGCAGGAGTATGAAAGAGAGATTAGTACCGGCAGGTAGCAAAGATATCCGGCCATCCAAAGTACCCATAAAATATAGGGCGACATTGCGCTTCTTTTCCCATTCGCTCGATGCTTTCCCCTTCTCCGTGGAAACAGCGAGTACAACAAACCACCCGGAGGTCTGAAGATGCCATGGGGATTTTTCTGGGCTCTCATCGGCCAGAATTCAAAGCTTACGCTTCTTCGTGGGGAGAGGCGTGATAGTATCTTAACACTAACCCTATCTCGAGCAGAATCTTCGTCAGAGTGGAAACACGATCTGTCATCCATTCGATATACTGTGGGCTGACCTTTATATAGTCTCCGCACTAGGGGATATGATAGGAAAAATGGTTTTCCTATTTCCCTGTTACATAACTCTCAAAACAACTCGAACCGGACGACCACACCTGTCCCTGGCTGGCCAGAATTTTTATGGTTCAACTTTCCACGTACAGCCGGGTTTCCACCACTATCGCCAACTCCCCGCCGCCCAGCCGCCTCAGATCGGATGAGCCGGTGACGCACTTTATCATACTCGGGCCGGACCAGCAACTTCCGCACCCCACATGAGAGACTCGCGTTAACATCCACCATTCTGAAAACCTACTCCTCCCTCTTAGATTAAGATTGTAGTGGTGCAAAGATTCCATTTCCTGCCGCTCTTATGGTAATTTCATATCCGGGATGAATCCCATAGTACGCCAGAGGAACCTGCACCATGAACTCTTGAATTATTATATGCTTGCCCCATAATAGGTGGTAAAGATCATGTATGCCCTTCTACATGGGTGCAATGATAATCGCCAATAGGCGTTAAAATTTCGGAATATAGACTTTTAGTAAAAGTTTCAATAATCAAACTTGAGGAAGGGGTGGTGGCAACATTGGTGTAGAAATGTGGCTGCAAATTGCCTTATGGTCTGATGACGACAACAGCAGGATGACGATCTGATAAAACTCCACGTGAACCTGGATCTTATCTCCGCCGGCCACTTCCTTTCCAGCATCGTCGGACCTTAAGACACCTCACACCGTTACTCGAATACGGCCCCCATAGACACTCGTGGCGCCATCGACGCAATTAAACATGACTTGAATCAATGACACTTTTACCGAGTGACTTTATGATGCTGCGTTTTTTTATGCCAGTGAGTGGTCATAGTGGATCAACAAGAGGGCTGAAGTGGTGCCCTACCCCCACAGAGAGGTAGAGAACATTTCAGGGAGGCAGCGCTCCCTCCGGTTGAGCTGTAACAGGCTGTTCTGCAACGCCCCCTAACCTCTGCCCACCGGTTCCATTCTCTAGCCGTAACCCCCCCCCATCGCGCTGAATGGCCCATATCCTTTCTTCCCGTTGCGTTTCTCCCGCTCAGTCTTCTCAACTGCTTCCTCCCAGTCTGACTGCTTTTCTGTTACCTTCCACACTCTTCTCCCACGGTTTCATTGCCTTTTGCGGTGGCCTTTTCAGCGGGTTTACACACAGTTGGGTTTGGAATGTGTGAGTAGTCAAATACTGTTAGCTTCAGTGGTGGCGGCACGACTACCTGAGGCCCCGGTATAGAAGTGGTAGAATAAGTGGGGATAGATGGAAGAGAATTTTAAACGGGCAATGGCTTTGCGAACGGCGATGGAGCGAAAACACCGGCAGAATGAAATAGCGACTATGAAGCCAAACTAACGCCGAAACGGTAAAAATTACTAAACGAAGTAGCCTTTAGTAACGCAGCAGAAGAAAGATTAGCTCCCTCGCTTGCTTTGTCTATCTCTCAGCACAACTAGCTAACTAACGAAGCGGTAAAAACGGAAGTATATATCCAAATCGTGACGAAGACATCCTCCTATTCTTCCACCGGTCACCAGACATATCCACTTCCGCCCACGCTCGTCCACGCAAGTCTCCCTTTCCTCTTCATACTCCCAGCCTTCGGCCTGCGCTGCCATTGCCGCTCGTGTGGTCTTAGGTTTGTGCGTGAATGGTGCGGTGTCACTGCTTGATGTACGGGTTGTATAATACTGTCCAGACGCACTGTAAGACTGTGCAAGGTTGAGGGTCGGTTCATCCCAAGGAACATAACGCCGTGGTTTGGGGGCGGGGCCTTAAGCCGGCCTACTGGTCGAGCAACATCTACGACCTCGAACTAGGGCGATTAAATATATGATACCCGAAAACCGACCACTGAGACATCTCTCCTCCTGTCGTGCCGGGTCCGGTTCCAGTTTCATCCCCCTTGACCTAGCCGCGCCCTCAATCAATCCAGATCAAGTACCTGTCTCCCCCGTGCCACCGATACAATTTTTGACCTGCCCATCGGTTTTTCACCTATGGAAATGGAGGTGATATGCGACTGGATGAAATTATTTACAGTTTCCAAGATTGCATTATGGAGGGAGGTACTTGGCCTTCACCCGGATATAACCCAGTTAATAGCAATCATGGCGGCAGTGTCTGCATGAGAGTAAGGAACGCCAGAGGGTTACCGGAAACAGACAGTAGGTACAGTCCATGAAAATGCAAGTACTGTAGTGTAGCCAACGAGTTGCCGGGACAGGGTGGACAAAGGCAAGTACTCGAGCACTGTCTGCAGCCTAGGCACAATATCTTGGTTGCAGAAGTTGGGACGGCTCGCTCGCTACAAACAGTACCCCAGCACCCACCAATAGCCTTTTTGCGCTGTGGTTAAACTGCCTAGTTTGTTCTAGGCATGACGTACTCGTCTTCTTTCTTCCCTCTCCTTTTACTCCTTCCAACCCCGAGAGTCTTCGACGCTCCCCTTGGAAATCTCCCCCTAGTTCCTATACTCCCCTCGGTTCGTCTGTCTCGCGAATAATCCTCAATCCAACATGACGATCCAGCCATTCACTCTTCTCCCCCTCACAAAATGGCCCCTTCTCACCTGTTCTCAGGGAGTCGCGGAACTAGTATCCTTCATATTTTCCACGGCCATCTCTTTTTGCACCCTGCTCCCAACTCCAGACACTATGTCCCCTACCAACATTCTACACATCCTCCTCGATAACTCCGCTAGCCCCCATGGGTGCAATATATCTCTTGGCTACCCCTGCTAGAATGGGATTGGGATCCAATAACGGACCCGCTAGAGGGTTCCCTCGTGGAGATTTCCTCCTCCTATCAAGTGCTGGTATTGGGTGGGTAGTAATCAGATCGTGAGGTGGAGGGCAAGTTCCGGCCAGGGCTCCCAACGGGCTAGATAGGCTAGGCTGAGTGAAAGCCGGGCCTGACCTACGGGAATTCTTGAGGATCTACCTTAGCCGAAGCCTATAGGCCTTCGAGTGCCTGAGTCAGGCCTGGCCCGGTCTACTTATAGGTTGTATAGGCTTTGTACTACCTGCCTTTCTAAGCCACCTTAGCCAGATGTTTGCTTCCCTTTGGTCTTTAACTTCTGACCAATCTCACTTCTGTTCTACCAAACTTTCATCTCTCCAGTGAATCCTCTTCCAGCATTATTACTCGGTCAGGTAGTAGCTTCCGTTCCAAAGGATTTATCTCTAGAGGAAATGAGAAGTGTTGGAAATTATGCTGCTCGGCATGCTCACTCCCCTCCTTATCCCCACAACCCCTCGTATATCCGTCAGCTCGTCGCCCATCCATTCATTGTTTGTTCGTTCTTTGCCCACCTGCCCGTTGATTGATCATTCACTATCCGGGTGTCGTTGGTTCTTTTGTCGGGCGTCTGCTCACCCGTCATTTTGTTTGTTGCCCGACTGTACGTTGATTGTCTGTCTGCTTGTTCCTTAAACTTCCTTTATTCGCAGTTAGCCCGGGACCTGTTGCCGCCGCCAGGAGTCGCATGGGAGTTTGCGGGAACGGGAGCGTATGGGAGTGCGTAGAAGTAAAGGAACGGTGCGGGAACGGGAGAGAAGTAGTGCGTGAGAGCGGTATTCCATAGGATTCTTAATGATTATCTTGTTTGTTTTTTTGTTAGCATGGGAGCGTGGAAGGAAAATTGGAGAGCCTTTTGGGGAGTCTATTGTTTGTTCTCTCTTTTGTTAGCATGGGAGCACACAGAGGAAATTGGAGATGGCTGTGGGAATTGTTAGAGATACAGGTATGCGGTGATTGCAGGGAGGATAGGATAGGTGATCTTTGTCGTTTATTTATACTCCTGTCTTTTCCTGTTAGCGGATCTAAAGAGTTGTGGATCAGCAGAGTTGTGGAGCGAGAGATGGAGAGTCGTTGAATAGAGCGAGTTTCGGAGTGATCTTTGGTGAACTTCCCCGTTTTTGGTTGTGCAGAGTTTTCACAGCACATTTACAGTAGTGATCGACGTTTCGTTTCATCGCCGCTCGTTCAGTATAGTCCTGGCTCTGGTTAGCTCATTGATTTCTAAAAAGAAGTTGAAAGATAACGCAAGCTACCGGTAGTCATATACATTCTCATGAGTGTACCAAATCCGAACCTCCAAGGATCCCTAGGAGAAAGAATGAAACAATGAAGGAAATAATGAAAACAGATGCTCAGTGTTCAGAAAATTTTCCCAAACCCGACACCCTCGTTTCTATGACAACAATTTTTCAATGCCAAGGGTCCGGCCTATAGCCGCCTACCAGGCTTGGTAGGCTTCCGTAGACGAATATAATTTGACCTATATTAGCCTAAGCTATTTTTCCGAGTAGCCCACCTTGGCCCGGGCTATGGCCTACCAGTAGCGTGGCCTATTGGGAACACTGGTTTTGACGTCAAAAGCTTCTACCCCACCCTTAGGAGAGAAATGGAGGAGAGCACCAGGAATTTCGCTTTGATTAAAGGTATCATACCCCCCTCCCCAAATTCCCTCACAAAGTTAAAAATGATAAAAAATAACATGAGATATTACATTGTGGAAATGCCATTGGGCCAATAACGGAATCATGCTAAATCACTCTCCGACAGGCGAAATCTCCAACCAGGGCCCACACCCATAGAGCACGAACGGCACCTAGACAAGCCCCAACTTAACTAAGCTCCGGAAATGACTACTCTCTAATGCCCTTGACGGAGGACCCCTGGTGACAGTTAATCTCCGGGTTCTTCAAAATGGCCCTGCGAATTAAACCTCCAACTCTACCATGGCCCCTCCCGCAGAATCTGCCGAAAAATACTCAGCAAGCACAGACGCGCCTAGCAAGACCGGATACTAAGATAAGACCGGCAACGGGGACTCCATCTCAACTGTGACCCCGGGGAAGGGATTGACACCGCCACCGTTTCCTGGAAGACCACGAAACCCCAGGATAGATTCTGCCTCGATGTACTAGGGTACAGAGTACTCCTGGTCGACATCATTTATGAGGGTGCTTTGGGGTATGGAATGGTCGGGTTGGGCGTAATACAGAGAGCTATGAATTCGCGGATCCATGAAACGGACGTTGTTTTGTTGCCCCGAGGCTCGGAGGGTGTTTATGGGTCAGTGGAGATCGGTAGATTGACGAGGAGCTTATAGACCATGAACAAAAGGCAGTCCCACCCAGGGCGAATATTAATACTGAGGGGTTTGAGATGGCCAATACCTCCGTCAAGTACATCGGAAGATGGGAAGGGGGAGGAAAGGAAACAAAGGTATGCAAGTCCACAACCGGGGGTACTCACATAGCACTTTCGTATAGTTCTTAGACAAAAGCCACCGTTGATGGGCCCAAGTACGGGTCAAATCAAACCAAAATGGTCAGAATTTGAGGTCACTGAAATCGCGATTTGCACCACCACCTTTTAATCAATTAAAACAAAAAAAAATCAATAGACAGCCGAGGACCTAGTGATTCTGAATTTAATATTTCTATAACAGCTCAGGCTGTTCTGCGGGCAGCTCTTGTCAATTGGTGAGTGTGATTCCAAAACTGGACTTGGGCGCCGGAAATTTGTATGGTCTCTGAGGTGCCTTTTTCGAGAATCGATATTTTCACATTACTATGGTTTAGACAATATTGCACCATACTCTCCAAAATCTAAATACCGTGCTTGAAATACTCAAAACCACTATCTTGTTAAGAATTGACTTACCTCCACAATCGGCGGTCAAATTCTGATGCTGTGGAGAACGGCATTTTTGGCGTAGGAGTGGCCATCAACGATAACATTTGTCACCGTATTTACAATCCCCCTCAATTAGGATTAAGTTACAGCTGGACATGTTTACCTTGCTGGCCCAACTACTGGGGACTACGCCACGACAAAGGCATGAATGGTTACGTCTATACAGGTACCCCACCAACAAACTACACCCGGGGCATCACACTCTCGAACAGAATCTCAACCATGGTATTTAGTATTCCCGCGACATCCCTAATAGCCACAAACGAGAGCACCGACAACTCACAACGTCCCAGCGGAGATCCGGACAAGACTACCGCCGCGTAGCCTCGGTTTCCCCGACTGACGGCCCTTGCCCGGGTCATGGATTCCTATAACACAGCTACCAAATCAACGCCACACCTACAACCAATAAACTCTACCTCTCGGCCATACTCTCACTCCCCCGGAGGAACAACTTATTGTTTGTTAGAGTAACTAACTGAACAACACAACAACCGTCAACACTGGACAAAAGTATTTCCATTGCCTTTTCCTACTCAACAGACAATGATTAAAATAAACAATAAAAACTATTGCTCTAACTCTAAGCATGAAGAGAGGACACCATTTCTATATTATTGAAATTGCTTGGTATTTGATTTACTAAAAGTAGAAATATTTTAGAGAAGCCTTCTGTTGAAAAATGTCTACTAAGCTGGATATCTGAGACTAGTCTAATAAATTCTGGCTATGGCTAAATAGCCCAGAAGAAGTTCGTCCTACTATGTAAAGTTTGCAGCTCAGTTACAATTAACTCATATGTTGTAATTGAAAGCATTTATGGGTAGGTATATACTTATTACATCAGAACTCTTTTGTTTATTATAACTTCATTAGCAGAACTAGGAATTTATTGTATAATGGTAAATTTAAATTAAATGATTTTATCTTTAGTCTAAATATAGGCAAATATTTTCTTAAGTTGAACTACATTACTTGTAACCAACTTCCAAGTATCTAAAGAATCTCAAAGAGATTCCCGAATACTATCAGGACAGGGGGAGAAGTGTGTATAGAATTCTTCTTTAATAGTAGCGGAGCTGAGGGAAAATGTAGAATGACCATTCAACTTGTAGTATATTAGGAAGAGTGTTCCTATAAAGCTTGAAAGACTCAATCCTTAAAGGATTGTAGTTTTTTTCAATACAGAAGATTGTAACAAGGAAACATAATGATACTAACATATTCAAGGGAAACATTCAATACTGCTAACATAGTAGTAAAAGTAAATCAATCAAAGTCCTAAAGTAGGAAACTTGAAGAGATAGGATAAAACTAGCAAAACAAGTAATAGAATCCAAATAATGTAAAACAAGTGGTTGCTATTGAGAGACTAATCCAGTAGTAGCTGTAGGATAAGGGAATACACAACTGGGTAGTAGAATAGTGAAGTGTACAAATAAGCAAACAAAGGAGATGTACTCAATTAAGTACAAACGAAGTAGTAAAGGAATTATATACTACTAGAGAGTGTCCTCAGTAGGTGAGAGTGAACATCAAGCAAGTTACATTGGCAGAGAATCACTGAATTCTCTTACATTATGCAGGAGGAAAAAAAAAGAATTTCTTGTAAGAGATATTAGGTTTTGTAAAAGAACCAATTAAGGTTAAAACTCTGTTCAGTTGTACTGGGTCCATTTTGGACTGTTACAGTGTAAAATTGATGGACATGCACAAATGGTTACCAATTTTGAATCACCATTTACTAGTAGGAAACACATGAAAAGATTTCACCTTAGGGCTTTGTAAATGTTTTTTTTTTTTTTTAAGTAGTTTCAATCCTTCTCAATTTCAAACTTTCAATCCTCTACTAACAGTCTTTCAGAATTCAGACCTTACTCTTACCTACTACTACCACAGCTACTGCTATTTCTGGTTCCAGCTCCCAGTTCCAGCTTCCCGCTCTAGCTTCCTACTTGTAATCGGTATGGGTACTTGGTTATTGGTTTTGTTTTATGTTTTGATTTAAGTATCGCTTTGATACATGGTTTGTTTTAAGTATCGTTTGATACTTGGTTTTGTTTTATGTTTTGTTTTAAGTATCGCTTTGATAGTTGGTTTGTTTTAAGTATCGCTTTGATACTTGGTTTTGTTTTATGTTTTGTTTTAAGTATCGCTTTGATACTTAAGGAGTTTTTACCAAAGAGTATCAATTGATACCTTTGATTAGTTTCGTTCATGCTAGACATGAACAGATTTGTGTATTTAAAGACCGCCTGTTTCTACGATAGAAAAGGCAGACTTCGACGGACAGTATTTCAATATACTTGGTTGAACGGTTACTTTTTGTTCCTCAGTACACCCTCGAAGCCTCCATTAGTTCACAGCTCTCGCCTCCTCTCTGGAAGAGCAGGCCACCTGCCAACTATCGTATCCTTTACCGATAACCTGATTAGCACCTTGCGAACACGTTACATTTTTTTAACCTCAGCAAGTGGTTAAGAACCTGTCCCCGGATTTAGGCCTGATCAACCTATCGATATCCACCTCAGAACGCTAGCGGAGAGAAGCGGCAGAATCACAGTACATTTGGCTTCATCTCAAACCCAAGATAGAGTCGTTGACGACCAGGAGTGGGAAGCAAATCCCACGGCAAGACCTTACAAGAAAGAAACAACCCCAGGACTCTGCTAAAGAGCCGGGCGATCCTGCAAACATGGAAGATATACAACCTCCAGGAGAATTCCCTTCTACTCCAGCAAAGAAGCCTTCCTTGGAACCTCCAAACGACCCCGAATCCAGTAGCGGATCAGATATGGCTAGTACAGGAGGAGGGCCTTCTGGAGGAGGGAAATCTCGAGCAAGGCCTGAAGGAGAGGAGGTACCCGCAGCATTTGAATCCCCTAAGTTTAAACTCCACCTCCCAGCGAAGTTTACAGGAGAAGGAAAAGACCTCAGACCTGAAGCCTTTGACCGATGGGCAACAGAACTCTCATACTTCCTACACTAACAAGGAAAAGATGTGGAAGACCCTACAACCGGAGTTATCATTGGATCATTCTGCGAAGGAAAGGCAACCGACACATACCACCAATGTTATAAGGATTTCGGCGGGAATGTAAGATTAAGAGGAACTACAGTTCTCGATTACCTGAAAGGACGATTCCAATCCTCTATAACCAACGACCTCCTATACAACAAATTCAACCAGCTCCAGCAAGTTAACGGAACACATGTCAAGCGAATCACCAATGTGGCTACGGACCTAATAATGTATAAGGATCGAATGGAGAGAGGAGGTATCTTCAAATACATCCTGAAGCGACGATTCTACAACACCATGCACCCTACCATCCGGCGAGAAGTTGAACCACTTGAGGAAGACGGCGATGACATTGCAGTAATAGTTGCAAGAGCAGAACGAAAGGATGCCATTCTCCATGAGACCAAAGCCTACAAAACACAGACATCCTCTAGTAGGAACAGCAAGCCACGACACAAAGGCTCCAGCAACTCGGAAGACGATACCCCACGGGTTTTCAAGAAGAAAACAAAATCCTCCCAAGAATCGAGAAGGCAAAAAGGAGAATGTTTTGAATGTGGAAAAACAGGACACATGGCAAAGAACTGTCCTATGAAGAAAGGAAAAGGAAAGGCAATTAAGCAAGAGGCGTCGGCCAACAATGTTGAAAGCGATAACGCCCAATCCAGTGAATATGAAGAGATCCATATCGGATATATTGATGTGGAATGCAACAGTGTTCGACCTCCGGCTACATTCAAAGCACACACCACTCTGGAAGGTACTATCCAGATCAATGGAAAAAAGGCACGAGTCCTATTCGACACTGGCGCAATCGGAAGACATATGATCAGTAATGCCTTTATCTCTGTCCATGGACTCCCAACCCGAGACCTTAACCAACCCATACCAGTCAATATGGCAGTAAAGGGATCACGATCCACAAGCCATAAAACCTGTAGTGCGACCATTCGACTTAGTTCTGCAGTCCTACCCCCCCAGGAAATGCTGGTTGGAAACTTAGCCAAATACGATGGCCTAATAGGCATGCCATTCCTGAACCGCCACACAGCTATAATCAGGTGTGGGGAATCAACCATCGATTTTCCAGATCAGAAGGTCAGAGTCTCATGCAAGCCAACAAGCGGAAAGTACCGAGCCGCAGTCTGTGAAGCAACTAACCAAAAACCATTGGATGAATACTCTGATGTTTTCCCTGATCAAATACCCGAAGAACTACCGCCTATGAGAGAGGTGAACCACCACATCCGCCTCCGATACCCCTCCAATCTCAAGAACCAACCCACCTACTCTATTCCTGACGCATACAAAAGCCCACTTTGTGATTGGATCAACCAACAACAAAGAAGAGGAGTCATCTACCGGGCAGAAGCCCCAGGTGCCGCTCCTATGTTTGTTCAACCCTAAGCAGATGGCAAAAGAATCCGCCCCTTGGTTGATCTCAAACTACGGAACGAAAACACGGTTATGGACAGCTCCGCTATCCCTAACCAAACCCAGATCCTAAACGCAGTTGGACGGGCTAGATTCCGAAGTAAGATTGACCTGAGCGATGCCTACTTCCAAACAAGGTTAGATCCAGAAAGCGAACGCTACAACAGTTTCAAAACACCCTTCGGAAGTTTTATTAGCCGAGTTATGTTACAAGGTGATATGAATGCCCCCGCTACCTTTATGCGAATTATGGAAAACCTCCTGAGTGAATACCTCCACCATTTTGTTTGGGTCTACATTGATGATATTCTCATCTTCTCGAACACTGCAACAGAACACACCTAGCATAGAGGTTTGGTTTGTACCAAACTTAGGGATGCTAAATTCTACGCTAGGAAAAACAAATCAATCCTGTTTGCCGACAAACTTGATATTCTAGGACATGTTATAGATGATGAAGGAATACATGCAGCCCCAGGAAAAATAGCCTGTTTAACAGAATGGTCGACCCCCCGGAATCAAAAAGAACTCATGCGATTCCTAGGACTAGTCCACTATATTTCCCAGTTCCTCCCACACTATGCCACTGTGACAGCGCCGCTCACAGACCTTCCCGGCAATGCAGAATTTGTCTGGACCCACACTCATGACCAAGCCTTTACCAATGTCAAGGAATTGATTAAAAACGCCAACGTTATTCAACCTATCGACTATAGTAAACCAGAACCGATATGGCTGATTAGTGATGCATCGGATGTTGGAGTTGGAGCATGGGTTGGGCAAGTGGCCTCCCATGAAACGGCAAGACCGGTGGCATTACACAACAGGAAGTTCACTAACTCACAGATGAACTATGGGATGACAGACAAGGAAGCCCTTGCTGTGATTGATGCTCTCGCCGCTTTCAACCACATCCTGATGGGCAATGCCTTCACTATTGTCACCGACCACTAACCTCTCACTAATCTTAAAACAGAAAGAATACCTGGAAGAAGAAGAACAAGATGGATAGGCGAGATCAGCAAATACGCTGCAAAAATCATCTATACCCCTGGAAGAACGAACTATTTAGCTGATGCTCTCTCCCGCCTATATGAGAATCAAGACATCCCAAACCCCCCTCTCGTTCACGACCACACAAGACAAAGCGAGGATGGCCCTGATGACACCTCCTATGAACAAGAACCATCGATGGCTACCACCAGCTCTGCCGCTCCCTCCAATCCTTTCTCTTACACCATGTACAGTGCTGCCGGAACAGAACGAGGACAGGACATTGATGAAGAATGGAAAGACAATTGCACGCTCCGCAGCACACCTCCTCAAGAACTTGAACAAAGCAGACTCCACTGGTCCCACTGTTACCACGACACCTGCCCTTTTTACCAGACTGAGATTAAGTTCGGAAACAGATACCAGTGACCGTACTATATGCCTGCTGATGATTCCAAAAACACCAGCTTCGACACCGCAAAAGGAGAAGAAGAGATGATCGATGAAAATGAGTCAACCCAATCTCCTCATATCCTTAACCCTGCTCCAACACGATACCAAGGTCTTGAAGAACTCGAACAAGCAGCAGCCTAAGTGGATGCAATATCCTATTTACACCCCCCACAGTCAGTGCCGCCATCCTCTCCTCCCAAAATCGATTCACGACCACTCTATGGTGGACCCTTACGAGTATACAACAATGAAACTATTGTCTCAGTCATACCCCCTGCTATTCCCGAGCATCGGCCTCAACTCTACGAAACCTTGAGGAAGAGGAAGCCCCGATCGAACCAACAGGAAGATCCCTAATCGAGGAAAAACGAGATGTTAGATCAACCAAAGAAGAATTAACCTCCTCTTTCCGAAGCCAAATGACAGAAGGATACCGCCATGACCCGATTTACTTCAAAGCCATGGATAGCTCCAGGCATGGAGATCTTGCTCCCTACAATAGATCAAACGGAATGGTCTATACCAGTACACGTTATGGTGAACATTGCCTATACATACCAAAGGGCCATATGTTCAATGGAATGACTATTAGAGAATATGTCATGTCCGAGATCCACAACAAAGGACACCACAGTGCGGACCGCAACCTTCAATATGCTTCAGAATATGTTTACTGGCCTGAGATGCGCAAGGACTTCCGCGATTTCGTCAAACAATGTGAACTCTGCCAGGCAAACAAGGAGCGAACACAACTACCGGAAGGAAAAGCACAGACCCTCCAACTACCATGTGAAATATTCGAATCCTACGCCATCGATTTTGCAGGACCATTAATCAAGTCAGCAGGATATGATACCATCTTGGTAGCTGTGGATCGATTCTCTGGATACTCATGGCTCATACCAATGAAGGTTACCGATTCCTCCAAAGACACCTGGAATAACCTCCAACGATACCTGTTTACCCCCTATGGGTACCCCTTATCTATTGTCAGTGATGCTGATCCCCACTTTACCGCCAGATTCTGGAAGCAAACCTTGACCTCCTTTTGAATAAACCACATTATGGCTGCCCCTGGACACCATGAGACTAATGGCCAAGCAGAAAGAAAGATCCGCAAGGTTAAGACCGTAATTAGGAACATGATCAATGAACGACAAACCAACTGGGAACCAGCCCTTGTTGAGCTAGCAGCATATATCAATGCCGGATTTTCAGATACCTTGGGAATGTCTCCATACAAGGTAATCTTCGGCCGCCAATATCCTCTCTTACCTACAACCCTATTCAAGAACTCCTCAGTCCCTACCTCCGATAACCACTTAAACCGCCACCAAGCGATTCGCAATGACTCTTTCTAAGCTGTTAAAGCTGCCCGATTCCGAATCACCACTACTGCTCTGAAACGACGACGCAAACACATCCCTATTCTGCCAGGAGACATGCTCATGGTACACGGTAACTTGTTTATTACCAATATCGGACGCAGCAAGAAACTACAACCCCGATGGCGCGGACTCTTCAAAGTCATATCCTTTGATGAGCATACAGAGAACTACACTGTCCAGATGGATGGACGAATGTACCGCCGCAATACTGCAGTCTTTCACGCCTCAGCTGTCTAGCGATTCCATCCAAATGACAACTCCAAGTTCCCTGGAAGAACCCATTCTCGACCCGCACCTATCATCATTGAGAAGAAAGATGAATGGGAAGTTGAAGAAATCCGAGACCACCGCCTTTGGCATGGAAATGATCAGTTCCTAGTCAAATGGAAAGGATATCTGACGAGTGAAAACAGTTGGGAACCACGGGAAGGACTAGAGCACGCTATGGATATGGTGAATGGATGGTGGAAAGACAACATGCCAAATGAATCCCTCCCCCCAACAATCAATTATATCACCACGTGCTGGACACCTACAATGCCAGAAACTGAGCGATGGCATGCAGAACTCGAAGTTAGAGATGGATTTTGGGCACCACACTTTGAGTCGGAGTTCGAAAGCAGCGATAAGGAGAATCAAGCTATGGAGCAGGCTCTTGACAACTTTATCTAGTCACCAATCACCATCCGAATACCATAACGATGTCAAACTATATGGAGCTCAATGTGAGGCTGCGGCAACAGATTGTTGGACTGTTGTTGAACCGCGATGCTATCCAACTTGAAGACTATTTTGAAATCCTCTGGATAGATTACTGTCCTGATTGCGATCACGCTTGGGTTGATGTACAACGCGAATCTGGTATTCGTGACTACTGTGATTTAGATTTCTTCGAGTCTAAATGTTTCCTTAGAGTTTCCTCTTGTCCCTGGTGTGACACTTACGATGAAGAGTTTTTAGCGGAAACTGAAGCCATGAGTTTCTCAAAATCTGCTTTTGACGATTATTAGGTTTTTGTTTACTTAAACAGTTGTTTTGTTTTGGGGAATGTAACCGGTACGGGTACTTGGTTATTGGTTTTGTTTTATGTTTTGTTTTAAGTATCGCTTTGATACTTAGTTTGTTTTAAGTATCGTTTGATACTTGATTTGTTTTAAGTATCGTTTGATACTTGGTTTTGTTTTATGTTTTGTTTTAAGTATTGCTTTGATACTTGGTTTGTTTTAAGTATCGTTTGATACTTGGTTTTGTTTTATGTTTTATTTTAAGTATCGCTTTAATACTTAAGGAGTTTTTACCAAAGAGTATCAATTGATACCTTTGATTAGTTTCGTTCATGCTAGACATGAACAGATTTGTGTATTTAAAGACCGCCTGTTTCTACGATAGAAAAGGCAGACTTCGACAGACAGTATTTCAATATACTTGGTTGAACTGTTACTTTTTGTTCCTCAGTACACCCTCGAAGCCTCCTTTAGTTCTCAGCTCTCGCCTCCTCTCTGGAAGAGCAGGCCACCTGCCAACTATCGTATTCTTTACCGATAACGTGATTAGCACCTTGTGAACACATTACACTACTCTAGCTGCTACTTCAGCTCACTACTCAAGCTTGTCACTCCTGCTCTCACCTCCAGCTCCCAACTCTCACTCTTAACTCTAGCTCCTAACTCTGTCTTCCAGTACATGCTTCTAGCTTTGACCCTACTTATACACTTACACCCTCTAGACAAAAGAATCACAAAACGGAGATCAAGCTTCAGAGGTTTCAATTGACGAATATGGTCCATTGAAGCTAAATCAAGTTAAGCAATTATCTTTCTGACTTAATTTTCACAATTCATGATTTTTTCTACTGGAGGCGATACTTCTACTCCCAGCTTATACAGCTACAATTACTGCTATTACGATTTCTACTACAGTATTTATGATTGCTTCTGGTTCAGGCTCTGGCACTTACTTACACTACTACTCCAGCACCTACTGTCTCTACTCAAAAACTGATTAAACAGGAATCAGGCTTCTAAGAGGTTCATCAAATAGTTTAGTATCTTTAAATCAATTCAAGTTAAGTAACCGTGTTTCTGACATTTCATTTGCAGTTCCTAACTTGTTTTACTAGTATCTTTACTATAATAATACCTCACTATCCCAGACAGCTAGAATCTGAAAAATGAGTCAGGTCCAGTAAGGAATCCTTAGTATCTTTCAGCCTCTATCATCCAGCTTCTGCCTCCTAGTCCTCTACCTCTCAACTTCTACCTCCTGACCTCTGTTTCTCAGATTCTATCTCCCCGCTCCTACTTCTTAGTCTTTGCCTCTCAGCTTTTCCCTCCTAATCCCTGTCTTCTTACTCTTGCCCACTTGTCTTAGCTTTAAGCTTTCTTTAATGGAGAACAATATTAGTGAGAGAGATTTATCAGCCTATTTGAATATTAATTCTTATTTTGATTTTTCTTTTACCTCAAATAATACAACACTCAGTTAGCAACAGACTGAGTCTCAAGACCTTGGATCTTATTTTATTGAGAATCTTCAACTGGCTTCTGATATACAATTTATATCTAGTAGGAATCTGGAAACTCCTGCTATTATTGTTGATAACTCCAGTGTACCTTTTTTATTTCTAAATAAAATATTCAAAATATGTAAACCTCGTAGACAAGAAGTAGAGAGGACAACTGAGATGATCTCAGTTTTATTATGAGAATTGGTTGATGCAATTCAAGCTGACAAGAGATCTGATAATGGCTTTAAGATTAAAGTTTGGAATAATATTCCACAACCAGTTCAAACAGTTTCTGCTGAAGAGGTTGCACTTACTGGAAAAAAGTATCAAACAAAGTTAGAAACATTGGGAAAATCTGGAATTGCCTGTCGGGACTTAGTGGCTTTTGTTATGATCAAGTAAGAAATATTGTAAAAGTACCTCATAAAGTATCAGAGATAGAAATCAGAAAATAACCAGGAATATATGAATTCAGTGACAAACTACTGGCAAATGCTACTGAAATGAGAGAAGTATTAGAAAGTAATCAATTAACTGGACAGTAAGCAATTTATTCTAAATTTGGCATACCACTCTCGTAATCTATTGAATCTGTTTTTTTCTCAAGAGTCTACTGTCAATTCAGATGAAGATGAAATACTCTCTACTACTAATGTATTCAAGAGAAGAAAGATATCAATTGATCTTCTAAATCCTCTCTTGGGCCATATGCGAATAGGTCAAGACAATCCAACTACTCGTCTAGTAAATGGGGTTGAGCAAATAATTTCTGAACCTATTACACTATCAAAAATTACCTCCACAATCCTTCAAGTTATTATCAAACTTCACTGAGACAATAAAGAAAGAATGGGATAGTCTACTAGTGATATTCTTGTAGGCTATGAGGTTTTAGAAAACTCTGTTAAGGTAGATATATTTCTTACATTAAATGGTAGGGAGGATAAGGAAACATGACTGAGAAGGCAAATCGCTAACCATTTAGAATGATTTATATGGTAGCAGGTAGTTTTAACTCTTTCTATTTTGATAATTCACATAGTCAATATACATTCTTGTAGCTCATTGATCTCAATCTATTCTCATTTCTGTAACCAGAACAGGTACTCAGTTAAGGGTTATATTTTATGTTTTATTTTAGGTATTGTTTTGATATTTAGTTTGTGTTAAGTATTGTTTGATACTTAGTTTTGTTTTATATTTTGTTTTAAGTATCATTTGATACTTGGTTTTGTTTTATGTATGTTTTAAGTATTATTTTGATACTTAAGTAGTTTTACCAAAGTATATCTGTAACATGTTTGTAAGGTGCTAATCAACTTATCAGTAAAAGGTACGACAATTGGTAGGTAGCCTGCCTGACTAGAGAGGAGGCGAGAGCTGAGAGCTAAAGCAGACTTTAAGAGTGTACTGAGAAACAAAGAGGTAACTGTTCAACCAAGTATATTGAAATACTGTCTACTGAAGTCTGCCTTTTCCATTGTAAAAACAGGTGGTCTTTAAATATACAGATCTGTTCATGTCTAGCTTGAACGAAACTAATCAAAGGTATCATGTGATACACTTTGGTAAAACAAATCAAGTATCAAACGATACTTAAAACAAACCAAGTATTAAGGTATCAAATATTCAAAGAAGGCTTTGTAACAACTG
>NW_003298886.1:454518-456149 GCF_000151645.1 Tuber melanosporum | reverse complement strand
TGCAGAATAGCGGGTGGTAAGGTGCTGTAGGTATTTTTGACAGAGCGATTCCACGATATAAATGGTAGACTTTGACAGACAGTATTTCAATTTACTTGTTTGAATGGTTACTCTTTAGTTTTCCCAGCACACCTTTGAAGCCTTTTTTAATTCACAGCTCTCATCTCCTCTCTGGTGGAGCAGGCCATCTGTCAACTATTATATCTTACTCTAAAATGTAATTAGCATCTTGTAAATACATTATAATTTCTCTTGTATCTATTGTATGTCCAGTGTTTTGATTATCTTCACTCTCTTGTAAACTACATTCTGCACTACTGTTATTTCCTCCCACAAGTGGTACATCTAACTGACTATAAAATTCATCATTTTTACTATTGGCACAATGACGATTGAAGTTATGTAAAGTACATACAACAATAACAAGTTTTATTTAAATCTTCAGGTGATACTATAGAGTAGTGTTAAGAATATTGAAGCACTGATATAGTATACCAAATGCCCTCTCAAAAACATTTTACAACGGAGCATATCAAAGATTAAATAGCTTATCTTTTGACCTTGACCTTTGCGTGGCTCTTGACGGCTCTCAAAGATGATATCACACAATCCATTAGGGTATTAAATATCCTTTATGGAGTCCATATCCAGATTCTGGAAGATAGACTATAATCTCTTCCCTTGGAAAAGTATTTAGCACTGCATTTTCAGGACTCTAGCATTATTTGCTGATTCTTCCTATCCTGAAGAGACATAGAAAAAGTACATATCTAGACTACAACTAGTAAGGACATTTTCTGATAATGTAGCCTTGTGGTTTCAATTTACTAGATGCTGGAAGCATGGTATATGAGCTAAGATATGAGTACCATAAATGGCCCCTTGAATATTACTGAAATATATCATCTTTCCCCAGTTATCTTGAATGTGAGCTGAAATATTACTTGATAGACTGTGGACAAATATCTCTTGGAGTGGTAGAAAGACTTGCAAACTTTTATGAAAATAGCTAGTTAACAGATTAAACATTAGATCTAATAGAATAATAGCTAATAGTAATAAAATAAAAGATTTTCTCACTGTGAAATAGTGTTACCACTATGTTAAAACTATTCCTATGCCTCCCAATTTGATACCCCATAGCCTATAGTCCACAAAAATGTAACACACTTCTTTTTAACACTGATATGATCCAAAGGTCAGAGTAGACTACACTCTGTTATCCAGTCACGAAGATCCAAGAATGTGGTTACTGGCATGCATATAAGCTTCATCATATGATGTGAATAAACTCTTAGGATTTCTTTGGTATATCGACATCTAGTAATACTAGAAGCCAATACATATTCTCGTGCTAAAACGAAGGTGATATAAATTGCTGTGCTGATTGTAATTTGCATTTGTCTATGGATGATCGCAGTACAAATGTAATTATTATGAGCTTGAGTGTTCCTTGCTGAATTATTTGAAATTGTAATTGGAATTGGAGATGTCTTGCAGATGATATTATCTTCTAAAAAACCTATTCTGCAGGATAATTATAGTAAAAGAATTAATTGTAATACAAGAATTAATTATGGTAAAACAAATTAAGTGTAATTAAAGAATAATTGTGAGTAAAGAATTAATAT
>NW_003298886.1:439030-454508 GCF_000151645.1 Tuber melanosporum | reverse complement strand
ATGCTCCGCACCTTATGTTATCAATAATGATGAGATTCCCCGGAGTAAAGGCTTTTCTCCGTCATTAACACTTCTGGTAGCACTTATTGATATCTCTTGTTAGTCTCTGCTGAGTCAAATAAGTATGACTTTATTCTCACGTAGCATCATGAGATGTTTGTGTGGGAATAAGAGTATAGATTGAACTTATAATATAGGAAAGAACTTAAGTAGTTGTGTGAGGAGTCTGTCCTGTAGGTCTTGTTTATATTTTTTTGTTTTTATCATCAGATTATTCATTGTTAAGGTACAAGAAAACCGCATACTGTGCTAGCTATAGTGTAAACAAAATCATATTTACCCCAGACCAAGAGAAAGCCCATACTCCTAAGATTTCATAAGGGCCCAACTATATACACTCCAAAGACGATCAACTCAGGTGCCAAGTCCTCAGACCTCACAACTTGAATGCCAAGGAGTCTCTTCTAGAAGTCAACCAAATGCTCAAGAAGATTCCTTGTCGGAAAGCAATGCTCCTCCTGCTAACTACACATAGTTAACAGAAAGGAAATCAAACAATCTAAGAAGAAAAGCATAAGGAAAAACTCTACTTATAAACTACAACAAATTATAAAAGAAAGAAAACCATGGCCTACTGTTACCACAATATCGTATGTAAAACCGCCCCCAATATCAGAGGCCAGCGAAAGGCTCTCAGATTGATGCCCCCAGCCTGCTAAAGCCAGGAAGTAGTTCAATACCAAGGTATCCAACTAGGAAAACAGGGTCACAGTACCAGATCCAAGGAGTGGATGTTTCAGCAGAAGGGATGGCGCACAGTAGGAATTTTCCAGCCAAAGATCAACTGCAGGTAGGCAGTTGACCATGACCCTAGAGTACCATGGAGTAGAGGAAGGAGGCAGTCAGATACCTACTAAAAGAAGGAGAGTCAGCAGAGTACGAGCTGATGTAATTGAAATGAGGAGGTAGAGGAAGGGCCCAAAGCCTGGCAGCAAACCTGACTGTATAACTGAATCTTTGCCATATTACTGCACCTCTTATGTGGTTTCCTATATTCTGAGAGATGACTTCACATAGTAGAAGGGATCCTACCATTAGTAGGGAAAGGGAAGGGCAAGGAGCAGAAGGTAACCGTAACTTGAACTAAGTGACTAGGAGGGTATAGTCAAATCTCACTGCAAAACCGACCATAAAGTTACTAGCCAGGTCATACCCCTATGGGAATTGTACATGTAGGGAGAAATATTTCTACCATGGCCAGCACCGATAGGAGGCAAAGAAAGGAAGCCAACTGTGCCAAAATTAAGTGAGCCTCAAGCAAGACAGTACTACTAGGCGAGGCCCAGATAACTTGTCTATTAAGTTGATAGAGAACAAGCAAAGCAAAGGCCGGAGAGGCTAATGAAGAAAAACTGTACCCCTAAGAAGAAAAGGTCATGGGTGCAAAGGTGAGGATGGATGGCTCACAATGGTTGACAGTGGTGTTATCAAACTATGTAGGAGAAAAGTAGGAGTGATGAAGCGTACTGTGCTAGACGTCCTTTTCTTATTTTTATTTTTATCATTATGTATTTATTGTTTAGATATAAGAACTCTTGTGCAGTACTACCCATGGTGTAAACAAAGCCTTAATGTCAAAATTAACTTTCAGTAAAGAAAACCAAATAAGTACTTCCTACTATCGTAAACAATCCATATTATAAGAAGCAAACAGCAAGTATAAAGGGAAACACTCAGACCAGTCAGAAGAAATAATTCATATAGGGAGAACAACCAATATACAAGAAAAGCACAAGATCAATCGGCCAGAGAGGAGGTCAGGTGGGTGACAGAAGTTGAGAGAGGGAGGCAAGAGGCTTCATCTCTTTAAGCTTGTACTTTAGGAGAAAACTCCATAGAGGTCTTTGAGATATATAAGGTCAGGCCATACAGCAGGGCTGGAGTGGTACAGAGTGGTTCATTTCCAATGATGCCCTCGAGCCCCTAATGGTAGTAGTCACTTGCTTCTTTATAGGATAAGCAAGTAAGAATAGTGTAGTCGAAGGTTTCTGACTCTATCTTGCAGTACAGGCTGTGAGTGGAGACATCCAGGTTATACCAGGACTTGTAGATAGCTAGGTAACTTTTTCCAGCTCTCATTTGGTAATTGCAGTCCACTATGAACTTTCCCAGGCCCATGAAGGGTGTGGGGACAATGCTAGGTAGTATGTGTAGTGGGTAGGCAGAGGAAACTTGGTAGTTCATGTGTGGAGGAGTAGTTGCCTGCAACACCTCTTAAGGCCAAGTAAGGTCAGGTTACTTGGTATTAGAGAAAAGGTAGGAGTAGGCAGAAGGGACTAAGAAGCTGGAGAAGTACAGATGAGCTGGCCAACTATCTTGACAATACTATAGGCTATGGTATCCAGTGGTTGGTGATTATGTACCAAGGGTGATGGTTCTGGGATTTTCTAATTGAGTGGGCTGTATCCTGGCCTCAAGCTAATGGTAAGTAAGTGGTGATCTTTGGGAGATTGAAAACCTGATGGAGCTGGGAAGGAGTAGTGGAGGCATGTAGTGGTAGGGTTCCATTCAGGAGGAAGGTACATCATATGGAGGGCAGCCAGGCATTGGCAGTATTCAATAAGACATAGGATGAGGGGGAGCAATACCTCATACAAGAGTATGCTGGTGGGAGTGTCTTTAAAGCAATTAGTCATTAGCCTTATGACCTGACATCAGAAAATGGCTAGTATATCAGACATTGAGGCAGAAGGTTTAAAGAGATTAGCTTTATAGAGCAGAATAGGTATCAGGAATGATATAGCCAGATGATAGCAAAGAAAGAGAGCCAAGTCTATTTCTGGTCCCGAGAGCCATTTGACCATGAAGAAAGCAAACTGGGCTAAGGCCAGTTACTTTATAATGTGTTCGCAAGGTACTAATCACGTTTTGGGGTGAGGTATGATAGTTGACTGGTGGCCTGCTCTACCAGAGAGAAGCAAACCAAACAAGCCTTCAAAGGTGTATTGGAAAAACTAAAAAGTAACTGTTCAACCAAGTCTATTGAAATACAGTTTGTCGAAGTCTGCCTTTTCTATCGTGGGGGAGGCAGTCTTCATATACACAAATCTGTTCCTGTCTAGTATGAAAGAAACTAATCCAAGGTATTAAGCAATACACTTTAATAAAACTACTTAAGTATGAAAAAGATACGTAAAACAAAACACAAAACAAAATCATATATCAAACTATACTTAAAGCAAACCAAGTATCTGAGCAATTGTAACGATCCCTCTCTGTATAGTTAGTTCTTGGCGATGGGGAACGATACTTATCGGTTCTGTCTCCTTCTTTCTTTGTCCTACGATAGCTCTAAGTCTCTGCCTACGTTACCGATAGTACAAGACCTTTGTCTTCTATTGGGAACGCCTATCGTAAGCTTTCTCTAACTCTTCTTGGTCAAGCGCCTTCCTTGGCGTAACGATAACCTTGCAATAAGGATAAAGATGGTAAAGGGATTTTATATTCGTTAAAGTAATAAGTAGAAAAAGTACTTAGAACAAAGCGTGAAGAACCTATCTTTCTCGGCCGCATTGGCCTCCTTATATAGTGTTCTTCCCGCCTTTAGTCATGTGACCTAAAGTGGTCACATGTGCGAAACTAAATCACAACAAACTAGTCATGTGACCAAAGTGATCACATGCTCAAAACCCATGATCTCCTAGCGAGATTATGTGCGAAACTCATAAACCAATCATAACGCAATAACCAAGTCATATGACTCGACTGAGTCATATGCACAAAACCCATGACATCATAATGAGGTCATGTGCGAAAGATAAATCATATGCGCAAGGCTTACCCATAAGGCACACTCGTAAGGCATACTCGTCAGGCGCATGTCCTATGACTCATACTTGAGCCATGTACGAAAGCATCACAAATCCCACACATAACTAATCATATAACCCGAATAGGTCATATGCGTGAAACAATAACATACCTGTGACTCATAACCATGTGTCACGTGAAAAACCCTTTCCTCGCTAAGCCACGTTCGTGACATTAGCTCCCCTCCCCCTAAGCCGGAGTCCCATCAGGCTTTTTCTCCCAGTTTCAATAGTTCCCATCCTGCCGAGCACATAGTCCTTCTCAGCTTGTGGAACCTTTCGTCGGCCGTCCTCCATCTGACCCTTACCGATTCCAGAGTCAGATTCGCCATCTCGATCATCTGCCGCTGATTGTCGTTCGGCTATCTCAGCTCCGTGATCGTTTTGTCGTTTGCCGAAATTGTGGCCTCGGCTTTGCCCTGTTGTTCTCGAAGTCCCCGGATCTACCTGTGTAGGCTCCTGACATCCGGTTCCATGTCTGCAGAGGAGTTTTAGGCTCCTCCCTCCTTGGACTGCGTCCTCGCGGCCCATGCCTTTCTGGCATCTTCTCCTTCCATCTCTTTTCGGCTTCCATCCTTCTGCGGGTAGAATCCCGCAGCTATTTTTTGTGCCCTGTGCATCCTGCACCCATTTCTGAAGCATTGTTGCCAATGCTTCAGGAGGTAGTCTGGGCGTGGGCCACGCTTTTGGCATTTCCTCAAGAACCATCCCGAGCCTTCCTTGTCGCCAAAGTGTGTTTGGCAACCGTCATCATAGTATACCGTCCATGACATGGCGTTATGTTGTGCTTGTCTTTCCCTTTCCTTGAGTTCTTCGTCAGTTGGCCCCATGAATGAGTATTCGGGGCTGGTGGGTGTGCTTTGGCGGGGGCTATCGCCCCAGCCCTCCTGTTGTTGCAACCGCGCGGGAGTCTTTCCCTCTTCTTCGCCTTGGTTGAATGTGATTGTCACTTGGGCCGGGCTTGCCTGGGTATCGCTAGTGGAAGGTTGAGATGGCATCTTGTGCATTTTCGAAGTTGTATGCGAAGTACCAAGTTTTATCTTGTTCAGGAGAATATCCTGTCCACTTGGCTCGGTATTGGAGGTGACCGTGGAAGAAGCGGGAATCGACTATTTCGTCGAGCTCGTATTCTGGTTCTCCCTCGAGTTCGATTGGAGGGGGAGGAATAGGTGTTTGTGAAGGAAACTTATTGTCGTTTTGTAGTTCGAGGAGTGAGATATGGAATGTATTGTGTATTCGCATTGAGGGTGGAAGTTCGAGTTTATAAGCTCGGCTGCCTACCTTTTTCCAGTATCCGGAATGGTCCTATTTTCTTGTAGTCCAATTTCTTTGATAGGCGTGTTGTATGAATATTGCGTGGTATTAGCCATACTCTATCTCCTGGTCGTATGTTCGGATCTGGTCTTCGGTGCTTATCGTATTGTTCCTTCTGTCGTTGTTGTGCTTGACTCATTTTGTATTGTAATGTTTCGTGTAGTTTCCCCATATCGGTTTTATCCGGTATCACATCATTAATCGTATGATATGTGGTCTGACTTTGTGGATGTTGTCTGTAATTTGCGAAGAAGGGTGTCGTGCCAATTGTTTCTTGCTTTCCATTGTTGTATGCGAACTCGGCCATAGATAACGGCTTGTACCAATCATCTTGTTGATAATTGACATAGGCCCTTAAATATTGTTCGAGTATCACATTTACCCGTTCCGTTTGTCCATCCGTTTGTGGGTGGAATCCTGTGCTCAGTCTGTTTTGTATCTCCATTTCTCCGGTTACTTTCTTCCATAGCCCCGATGTGAATAGTGTTTCTCGATCAGTAATGATATTCTTTGGGAGGCTGTGAAGTCAAAAGACCTCTCGGAAGAATGTTTGTATAAAATCCCTCGTATTGATGTCTTTTCTAACCGAAATGAAATGACTCATTTTGGCCAGACGATCCACCACGACCAAGATGCCATCGCAATTTTCCGATGTTGGTAGGTCCATGATGAAATCCATAGTAATTGTTTCCCAAGGTTGTTCGGGGACTTCGTTTGATTTTAGTAATCCATATGGTGCGTGTTTAGCCGTTTTCGTCCTCTCGCATATGTCACAGTTTTTGATATATCGTTTGACATCTTCGCGCAGTCCTGGCCAATAGAATGACCTCGTAATGAATTCTGTGGTTTTAGCCATTCCTCCGTGTCCTGCCGTTTGGATATCGTGGTGTTGTCGTATGATGTCTGTCCTTATCTCTTCTTCTTCTGGGATCCACTGTTTTCCATCGTACCATATATTTCCGTCCTTCTATTGGCATAACCCCAGTGCAATTCCTTTCATCTCCTTTTTTCCTCCTTCTAAGGCTTCTCTTATTGCCTGGATTGTTTTGTCTTTCTTGTTTGCGGCCTCGATTCCTCTTTCTTCCTTTGATGTGAATTGGATAACCTCCATTGCCTCGAAGTAGGTTTTTGGTAATAGGGTCCGTGTTTTTTGTTTGATCCTTTCGTCTTCTTTCGTTTGTGGTTTGTCGCTTGCAATCCTTGTGAGAGCATCTGGCTTTCCACTTTCTTTGCCTGGTCGGTATTCGATTTTGAAGTTGTATTTGCAAAGGTGTTCCATCCATCTTATCTGGCGGTCGTTCAGTTCTTTCGTAGTCATGAACGGCACCAGGCTCTTGTGGTCGGTTAGAACTCGGACTGGATGGTTGTTGTTCGCAAGGTATCTTCTCCATTCTTTTAATACTTGAACTATTGCTAATAGTTCTTTGTTTGCAACATTGTAGTTGCACTCTGCGGGAGTCATTGTTTTGGATCAATAGGACACTGGCCTCCATTTTCCATCGTCGCATTGTTGCGATAGTATGCCTGAGCATACATATTTTGAGGCGTCTGTTTCAATCATTGTCCTTCGGTTTGGGTTAAAATGGACCAATATGGGTGCCGATGTTAGATGCGTTCGTATTGCATCATATGCTTTTTGTTCCGTTTCTCCCCATTCCCATTTCTTGTCTTTTTTCGTTAGGTTATAGAGTCGCTTTACAAGTCTGCTAAACCCCTCTATGAACCTTCGATAAAAGTTGCAGAATCCCATAAAGCATTGGACATCTGTTTTGTTGTTTAGTTTGGCCCAATCCCATATGGCTGCTGTTTTAACAGGGTCAACCTTGACCCCACTTCGATTGATAATAAATCCAAGGTATTCTGTTTCTTCCTTGTGGAATTCGCATTTTGTTGGTTTGATCTTCATTCCTGATCCTTGTATTGCCGCCATGATATTGCTGATATCTTGTTGGTGTTGTTGTATGTTTTCCGAGTATATGAGTACATTGTCCAAGTATATGATGCAACATATGTCGAGGTACTTATTAAGTACCTTGTTGATCCATCTCTGGAATGAAGCCGGTGCATTGATTAGCCCGCAGGGAATAACCAAGTATTCGAACATTCCGTATCTTGAGGCGAATGTAGTCTTCCATTCGTCTCCTGCCTTGATGCGTATGTTGTGGTATGCGTCTTTGATGTCGAGTTTGGTGAAGTATTTTGCTGATCGTAGTCTGTCCAGTGCTTTCCCAATCAAGGGTAGTGGATATCGGTCCTTCTTGGTAACCGAATTCAGGGCTCAGTAGTCCACGTATAGTCTCATTTTTCAGACTTTCTTTTTGATGAATAGTATTGGGGATCCTCCTGACATGAAAGAGTCTCGGATCCATTGTCTCTTTAGGTTTTGCTCTATGTACTTCCTAAGTTCTTCGAGCTTTGCTTCCCCTAGGTGGTATAACTTCTTATAGGGAATCTCTTTTGTCTTTCCCGTTTTTTCGTCTTTGTCCAGCTGAATTTCGTGGTTGATTCCTGGTCTTCGAGGTGGTAGCTCCGTAGCTTCCTCTTCTTGGAATAGATTTGTGAATTGGTGATATTCGTTTGGAACCAATTTTTTCCATCCTTTTTTGCTTTGGTATTTCTTATCCTAGATTGCTAGCTCTGTGCTATTGTTGATTTTTGCTAGAACCGCTTTTCTGTCTTCGTATGTCCATTTGAGAATTCCTGTTGTATCTCCTCTTCGATAATATCGTCCAAAGGCTTGTACTGTGATCTCATTGATCTCAACTCTTTTTGTTGTATCTTGCTGGTTTTGGTCCGTACTTCTAAATCCCTTATTTCCTCTTATGGTTTCTTCCAGTTGATTTACTTCATGCAGATCTTCTTTGTTGATTTTCTCGATTATTAACTGTTCGATTCGATCGCCTTTCTGGACTTGGTAGTTCTCTGGAGCTAGGTTGGCTAGGACCACTTTGACTTCGCCGGTATAGTCGACGTCGATCACCCTTGCCATGCTCATGAGTCGGTGTTTGACTGCCAGACCACTGCGGGGTGCTATTCGTCCATAGGTGCCTTCTGGAAGTCCAATGGCTATTCCCATCACTATTGTTGCCTGCCCATTGGCTGGTATCTTGATTCCTTCGTTGGCATATAGGTCGTGTCCTGCTGCCCCTTTGGAACCCTTAGTAGGCACTTTTGCCTCTGGGTCCAGTCTTTGTATCTGGACCCTCTTGTCTTGCCGCATCTCGGCAAACTTTGCATGTAAAGTTTCTTCCTCCGCTTCCCGTATCGGTATTGAGTAGACCAGAGGTGAACTGTTGAGACATCGTGTCACACATAGTTCGCTTGTAAAGGTCATCTTGTTCTCTTTCCAATCGATCGTCGGATTATGCTTCAGTAACCATGGCATCCCTAGCACTATGTCATGGTTCTTGCAACGTGTTCACAAGGTGGTAATCACGTTAACGGTAATAGGTACGATAGTTGGCAGGTGGCCTGCTCTTCCAGAGAGGAGGCCAGAGCTGAGAACTAAAGAAGGCTTCGAGGGTGTACTGGGGAACAAAGAAGTAACCGTTCAACCAAGTATATTGAAATACTGTCTGTCGAAGTCTGCCCTTTCTATCATACAAACAGGTGGTCTTTAAATACACAAATCTGTTCATGTCTTAACATGAACGAAACTAATCAAAGGTATCAATCGATACACTTTCGTAAAACTCCTTAAGTATCAAAGCGATACTTAAAACAAAACATAAAACAAAACCAAGTATCAAACGATACTTAAAACCAACCAAGTATCAAAGCGATACTTAAAACAAAACATAAAACAAAACCAAGTATCAAACGATACTTAAAGCCAACCAAGTATCAAAACAATACTTAAAACAAAATATAAAACAAAACCAAGTATCAAACGATACTTAAAACCAACCAAGTATCAAAACGATACTTAAAACAAAACATAAAACAAAACCAAGTATCAAACAATACTTAAAACAAACCAAGTATCAAAGCGATACTTAAAACAAAACATAAAACAAAACCAAGTATCAAACGATACTTAAAACCAACCAAGTATCAAAGCGATACTTAAAACAAAACATAAAACAAAACCAAGTATCAAACGATACTTAAAGCCAACCAAGTATCAAAGCGATACTTAAAACAAAACATAAAACAAAACCAAGTATCAAACGATACTTAAAGCCAACCAAGTATCAAAGCGATACTTAAAACAAAACATAAAACAAAACCAAGTATCAAACGATACTTAAAGCCAACCAAGTATCAAAGCGATACTTAAAACACAACATAAAACAAAACCAATAACCAATTACCCGTACCGGTTACAGTTCTTCACATCTGCCACTTGAAAGGTTGTCTTTTCCCTATGGCTGTCAATGTCCATGAGTACTGTTGCCATATGGGTTATAGGACCCATAGTACTTGGTTTTCCATCTGCTAAGTAGACCTGCCTTGCTTTCTTTGCTTGTTTGGTGTGGAGGCCATATTTGTCACATATTTCTTTGTCGATGAAGTCTTCAGTGGCCCCAGAGTCGAGCATTGCATATATTGTTCTTTCTTCGCTTTCTCTGTTGTATATCTTCGTTTTGATCATCACATGATCTCCATCTTCTTCTCCTCTTTGCGTGTGTAGCGCCGTGTAGTAGTTTGCTAATTTGATGGGTTTTCCAGGTCCACATCTTGGGTCTCCCAGACCACCGTTTACTGGGGACCCTCTTTGTTTTCCGCCGGTGAATCCTCCGCTATCATTTCGTGGATGTTGCTTCTACTTTGATTATGGAAACGATTATTTCCAGCAGCTCTGTTTCCTTGGTATCCGTTGTCCGGTCGGCTTCTGCATTCTCGTATCCGATGCCCTGCTTCTCCACACCTCAGGCATAGTTTCCCATTCATCCTTCTGGCGTACTCTTCCTTAGACAGATTCAGGGCAGGCCCCGCCCTTGACTTGTCTAACTCCATTGGTTCACCTGGTGGTAATGTTCAACTTTCCCCTCAGGTGCTTGCGGTTTGAAGGTCCTGTCCACATTCCTAGATGATTGGACCCCTCTATCTGCTATAGTGTTTTCCGAGTTGCTCTTAACCATGTTTAATTTGCTTTCTTTGTCGATTGCCCATCTTGCAAATCGTTCAGCTGTCATATAGCGCAGGTCAGAGATTCCCCATGCCTCTCGGAGTCTCTCACTGCAGTTTCTCAGGAGGATGATGTAGAGAGTTGCATCATCAAACCCGGCCTCGTATTCCAATAGTCGACATTTGTTCCAATATGCTGAGAATGTTTGTTTTCCTTGTTGGAGTTTTTCTAGCTTTCGTCTTGCTGTTTCTTTAGCGTTGGGGTCTCCAAATTGTTCAAAGAGTGTCGCCTTGAACTCTTTGTATGTGACCCATTCCCTCTGCTTTCTTCCATCTTGGAAAGGCATGATCCATTGCCCTGCAAGTCCTCGGAGCAGGGATTCCACATATGGAATCTTGATTTCGTCGTGTTGATCTCCATATCCCTTAACAGCAAAATATCACTCGCATTGTGCTAAGAATATTCGTAGCTTATCTTCGGCTCCTTCGTAAGTGTCGGACTCTTTTGCCTTTGGTCGTTAGACATTTCCTTGCCCTGTATTCTGTGTGGCTGCGAGAAATGCCTGAAACTGTTTTTCAGTCATTCCAAGTATGCTGGTTCCTGGTGCCGGAGCGGCATGGGCCGGTGGCCCAGGTACTGCGGATCCCGACATTCTCTCAGGTCGTATAGTTACAGCAGGAGAGCTATCGACGGGTGATCCTTTCTCCGGGGTTACTGGGCTGGCTGCTCTCGAGGGTTCTGCTGAGACGTGATCTAAGGCGTCGCAGAATCCTCCTAGATTAAGATTTTGATCGTCGATGTCAATATCTCCTTCCCTGTCTGGGTTGAAGGATGCCGTCTTGTATCGTTTAGTGTCGCTCTAGGTGACGCTTTGTAATGTAACGATCCCTCTCTGTATAGTTAGTTCTTGGCGATGGGGAACAATATTTATCGGTTCTGTCTCCTTCTTTCTTTGTCCTACGATAGCTCTAGGTCTCTGCCTACGTTACCGATAGTACAAGACCTTTATCTTCTATTGGGAACGCCTATCGTAAGCTTTCTCTAACTCTTCTTCATCAAGGGCCTTCCTTGGCGTAACGATAACCTTGCAATAAGGATAAAGATCGTAAAGGTATTTTATATTCGTTAAAGTAATAAGTAGGAAAAGTACTTAGAACAAAGCGTGAAGAACCTATCTTCCTCTGCCGCATCGGCCTCCTTATATAGTGTTCTTCCCGCCTTTAGTCATGTGACCTAAAGTGGTCACATGTGCGAAACTAAATCACAACAAACTAGTCATGTGACTAAAGTGATCACATGCTCAAAACCCATGATCTCCTAGCGAGATTATGTGCGAAACTTATAAACCAATCATAACGCAATAACCAAGTCATATGACTTGACTGAGTCATATGCACAAAACCCATGACATCATAATGTGGTCATGTGCGAAATATAAATCATATGCGCAAGGCTTACCCGTAAGGCACACTCGTAAGGCATACTCGTCAGGTGCATGTCCTATGACTCATACTTGAGCCATGTGCAAAAGAATCACAAATCTCACACATAACTAATCATATAACCCGAATAGGGCATATGCGTGAAACAATAACATACCTGTGACTCATAACCATGTGTCACGTGAAAAACCCTTTCCTCGCTAAGCCACATTCGTGACAGCAATACTTAAAACAAAACATAAAATAACATCCAGTATCAAAGGATACTTAAAACAAAACATACAACAAAACTAGATATCAAATGATGCTTAAAACAAACCAAGTATTAGAGTGATACCTAAAACAAAACATAAAATAAAACCAAGTATCAAACAATACTTAAAACAAACCAAGTGTCAGAGAAATACTTATAACAAAATATAAAATAAAACACATAGCCAAGTACCTCTACCAGCTACATAATTTTTAAGAAATATGCATTGTTATTGAAGTGAAGGCTGCAACAGGTGGGTTCAAACCAGTAGTCCAACGAGTAGGCTACTTATGATGGGCAAAAAGGCAAGCCATCAATGACTATTGAGAGGTTGGAGGAAGGGTCATACTGCCATGTGGTGAGCCAGTAGATGAGCTTAGTCTTGTTGATGGAGAAGGATATGCCTAGTCTTCTACCCCGTTAAGAGATCATTTTTGTCAGAGACAGTAGAAGCTTGATGTTCTTTTACTATAGGTTGGAGGTGATCATTACTGCAAAGTTGTTGATATAGCAGAAAATGAGGCCTTTGGGCACTGGAAAGTGGTAAGGGGAGATGTAGATGATGAAGAGTAAAGATGAGATGGGGGAACCTTGGGGAGTGCTTAATTGAACAGGCTTGAACACCTTAGGTGCACCCTTGAAGACCAGCTGATACTACCTTCCCATAATGAAGAATCTAACCCAGGAACCGAGAGAGGAAGGAATACCCTTGTAGTACATCACGTAGTAAAAATCATTGGAGGAGACATTGTCGTATCTTTCTTTAATGTCCAGGAAGAGGGTTGAGACTACTAGCCTAGAACGAGGAAGAGTCTGAACCTCAGAGGGAAGGATTGCACACACATCGAGGATGCTGAGACCTGAGAATGAGCTGCACTAGTAGTAGTTGAGAAGACCTTGAGACTTAGCAATTGCAGAGAGACAATTTTCCACGACCCATTCCAGGATCTTGGAAACCATCTCAAGTAGGAGGATGATTCAAAAGAGTGCAGTTGTATTCTAGGAGAGTTTACCTGGCTTGTCAAGGACCACCCTATTGGGTATCTTTAAAGAGATAGAGTGGTAGCTGAAGGTAACCAGGAGGAAGAGGAGATCAACCTGAAGGAATACTATTACTATTTATACAGATACCTCACACAACCCTAACCATGTATGACACATATATTTATATCACCATATCATATAACTCACAAGCGGAAGTCATGTAAGATCCTCTGCTGACTCGTATGAGTCAACTGTGCAATATAGCTAAATCAATCGCAAAAATCGTCACATGTTATTTGCGCAGGTACATCAAATGAGTGAGACTTGCGACTCATAAGTCTGAGTCATACGTAAAAGTTATAATATCATATGATTCACAATTGTGAGTCATCACATAACAAGAAATACCTATTACTCACAAACAGCAGTATTGTGGAAACCTTATCTCTTCTTTTCAATCAGTCTTGTCACAATCTGGTTTGTAACAAATTAATTGTGGTTAAAGTATTAATTGTGTTTAAAGTATTAATTCTGATAAAAGAATTAAATGTGATTAAAGAATTAATTATAAGTAAAGAATTAATTTTAGTTAAGGAATGAATTGTAAAAAGAATTAATTATGGTAAAATAATTAATTAGAATTAAAGAATTAATTCTGACTAAAGAATTGAGAATTCTCAGAGAATTAATAATTTGAGCCTGTCTCAGTAGAAAACCCACTCTCAGGCCACAACCACAAATAATTTATTTAAGCCTAGCCACCTAACTAGATGTCTAGAGTACATATTCAGTAGCTCAGAAAATATTATTTATTACCTAATGACCTCTGTAGCATATTTTGTGCAGAAAAAACTGAAATTTTGAGATTTTCACTTTTTGTCATGTAAAATAAAGTTTGCTCTCTGGGATTCTTGTAGTCAAAGAATTATTGCAAAAAGTTTATTCCTTGCTGCACTATTTCTGTTTCATATTGGTTGCATATATTTTCAATAATTGTATTTCTAATGCTACTGTTACATGGGACAAATAGATTGTGCTTATATAATATGAGTGATATGTTATGATGGATGTAGTATTAGTTAAACTACAGTGAAAATGTAATAAAAGGTATTGTTTTACTATGAGTATTAACTTAATGATCAATTAAACATTTACTCAAAGTTAATTTAACTTTTGTAGATATGATAATTCATGTCAAATTACTATAATACTACTTGCTTTCTGTAACTCAATTACCTGAGTGAATGATAGCTTAGTGATAGAGATCCAACAACCCTTCATGACAGCTACAACAATGTCAGAGCTATTGATATCATCAAATGAGTCAGCCTCCAGCTGTAATACAATTGCAAGTGAAGAATATGCATGGGAAAATGAGACAGAGATTGAGTATGAATCTGAGTATGAAGAAATGGAAAGCATACATGGTATGTATACTATCCAATTATAAGAAGCGATTTTATACCGAAAACAAAGTCTTTAATCCTAGTTGTATTATTTATTACTAACTAATATAAAGATTTAGGAGATGAGAGTAGTAAATCTAGTCAAAAGAGGATTGAGGAGTATATTAAACAGATGTACTCAGAGCAACTAGGTAAGTATAGAGTTCACCTTTCTAAGATTAATGAGGCTTGTTCCTGCAAGATAGAATTTCATAAACATGCCTCTTATATGCAATGGTTCACTTGAATGAATGCCAATTGTGCTATGGAAACAAAGAAGTGTAAGCTGCTAGCAAGTTGTCTTATAGCTAGTACTATGACATTTGCAAAGCCGCAGGAAACTAGGAAATACAGTAAGAGATCCTTTCTAGAGATGGAAGATAGTGAAATAGATTTAAGTAAGCGAATGCGTTGAAATAAGTATGTAATTCCCTTTATTGGTCAAGTGTGCTGTTCTTTTTTTTGCTGGTACTGGATTTTAGGCAAGTATCAGGTATGTGGATTATTAGGCTACTTGAAGTTAGGTCTGTCAATATGCCCTTCAATCCATAAGCATACTGCACAGACCTCAAATAGAGGCTTGACTAAAGAAGTCAAGGATTGTATGGAATCATTCCTTTTACAGCTTGAAAATGATTATGGTGAGCTAGTAGCTACTAGGTCCTATAAGTAATATCAATAGGATGGGACTATAATTACCAGAGTAGAGCTGGATAATCAATATTTACTTCCTTCCTTTTATTCTTTACATTTTCTGCATACTGAACTGAAAAAATCAAGTTTAGTAGGACAGTCTATATCGCTTGCCAGCTTTGACTGATATTGGAAGAAAAGTAAAAGATTCAAGAAAATGCGTATCCAAACCCCTGCTAAAGACATTTGTAATCATTGTACAATTCCAAAAGAAAAGCTCCACTCTCCCGAGGGAACTAACAGAATACAAGGTAAGATTGCACATGATAAGAAGCTAATACAAACTTAAAAGGAACTTGATCAGCATCGTAAGAAATATCAAGAGGGTAGAGACTTTTATGAGGCTACTATCTTACAAGCGACATGCACACGATTCCTTGACACTACAAGGAAGGCTAGGACTGCTG
>NW_003298886.1:421673-438880 GCF_000151645.1 Tuber melanosporum | reverse complement strand
TTCCAAAAACACCAGCTTCGATACCGCAGAAGGAGAAGAAGAAAGGATCGATGGAAATGGGCCAACCCAACACCCTCATGTCCTTAACCCTGCTCCAACGCGATACCAAGGCCTTGAAGAACTCGAACAAGCAGCAGCCTATGTGGATGCAATGTCGTATTTACAACCTCCACAGTCAGCCCCGCCATCCTCTCCTCCTATGATCGATGCACGACCACTATATGGTGGACCCTTACGAGTATACAACAATGAAACCATTGTCTCAGTCATACCCCCTACTATTCCCGAGCATCGGCGTCAACTCTACGAAACCTTTGAGGAAGAGGAAGCCCCTATCGAACCAACAAGAGGATCCCTAATCGAGAATGAACGAGATGTCAGATCAACCACAGAAGAATTAGCCTCCTCTTTCCGAAGCCAAATGATAGCAGGATACCGCCATGACCCGATTTACTTCAAAGCCATGGATGCCTCCAGGCATGGAGACCTCGCCCCCTACAACATATCTAATGGAATGGTCTTTACCAGCACCCGTTATGGAGAACATTGCCTATACGTACCAAAAGGCCATATGTTCAACGGAATGACGATTAGAGAATATGTCATATCCGAGATTCACAACAAAGGACACCATAGTGCAGACCGCAACCTCCAATATGCCTCAGAATATGTCTACTGGCCTGAAATGCGAAAGGACTTCCGCAATTTTGTCAGGCAATGCGAACTCTGTCAGGCAAATAAGGAGCGAACACAACTTCCTGAAGGGAAAGCTCAGACCCTCCAACTACCATGTGAAATATTTGAATCCTATGCCATCGATTTTGCAGGACCATTCAACAAGTCCGCCGGATATGACACCATATTGGTAGCTGTGGATCGATTCTCTGGATACACCTGGTTAATACCAATGAAGGTTACCGACTCCTCCAAAGACACCTGGAATAACCTACAACGACACTTATTTACCCCCCACGGGTTCCCCTTATCTATTGTCAGTGATGCTGATCCCCGCTTTACCGCCAGATTCTGGAAGCAAACCCTAATCTCTCTTGGAATAAACCACATTATGGCTGCCCCAGGACACCATGAGACTAATGGCCAAGTAGAACGAAAAATCTGCGAGGTCAAGACCGGGATTAGGAACATGATCAATGAACGACAAACCAACTGGGAACCAGCCCTATTTGAACTAGCCGCATATGTCAATGCCGGATTTTCAGATACCCTGGAAATGTCACCATATAAGGCAGTTTTTGGCCGCCAATACCCTCTCCTACCTACAACTCTATTCAAGAACTCCTCAGTCCCTGCCTCCGATGACCATCTAAACCGCCACCAAGCAATTCGGAACGATGCCTTCCAAGCTGTTAAAGCTGCCCGATTCCGCAGCACCACTACTGCCCAGAAACGACGGCACAAACATGTTCCCATCTCACCAGGAGACATGCTCATGGTACACGGTAACATGTTTATTACCAATGTCGGACGCAGCAAGAAACTACAACCCCGATGGTGAGGACCCTTCAAAGTCATATCCTTTGACGAGCATACAGAGAATTACACTGTCCAGATGGATGGACGCATGTACCGCCGCAATACTGCAGTCTTCCACGCCTCAGCTGTCAAATGATTCCATCCCAATGACGACTCCAAGTTTCCTGGAAGGACCCACTCTCGGCCTGCACCTATCATCATCGAGAAGAAGGATGAATGGGAAGTTGAAGAAATCAGAGACCATCGCCTTTGGCATGGAAATGATCAATTCCTAGTCAAATGGAAAGGATATCCGACAAGCGAAAACAGTTGGGAACCACTGGAAGGACTTGAGCACGCTATGGATATGGTGAACGGATGGTGGAAAGACAACATGCCAAATGAATCCCTCCCCCCAACAATCAATTATATCACCATGTGCTGGACACCTACAATGCCAGAAACTGAGCGATGGCACACAGAACTCGAAACTAGAGATGGATTTTGGGCACCACACTTTGAGTCAGAGTTCGAAAGTAGCGATGAGGAGAATCAAGCTATGGAGCAGGCTCTCGACAACTTTATCTAGTCACCAATCACCATCCGAATACCATAACGATGTCAAACTATGTGGAGCTCAATGTGAGGCAGCGACAACAGGTTGTTGGACTGTTGTTGAACCGCGATGTTATCCAACTTGAAGACTACTTCGAAATCCTCTGGATTGACTACTGTCCGGATTGTAATCATGCTTGGGTTGATGTACAGCACGAATCTGGTATTCGTGACTACTGTGATTTAGATTTCTTTGAGTCTAAGTGTTTCCTTAGAGTTTCCTCTTGTCCTTGGTGTGATACCTATGATGAAGAGTTTTTGGCGGAAACTGAAGCCATGAGTTTCTCGGAATCCACCTTTGATGATTATTAGGTTTTGTTTGTTTAAAACAGTTGTTTTGTTTTGGGGAATGTAACCGGTACGGGTACTTGGTTATTGGTTTTGTTTTATGTTTTGTTTTAAGTATCGCTTTGATACTTGGTTTGTTTTAAGTATCGTTTGATACTTGGTTTTGTTTTATGTTTTGTTTTAAGTATCGCTTTGATACTTGGTTTGTTTTAAGTATCGTTTGATACTTGGTTTTGTTTTATGTTTTGTTTTAAGTATCGCTTTGATACTTGGTTTGTTTTAAGTATCGTTTGATACTTGGTTTTGTTTTATGTTTTGTTTTAAGTATCGCTTTGATACTTGGTTTGTTTTAAGTATCGTTTGATACTTGGTTTTGTTTTATGTTTTGTTTTAAGTATCGCTTTGATACTTGGTTTGTTTTAAGTATCGTTTGATACTTGGTTTTGTTTTATGTTTTGTTTTAAGTATCGCTTTGATACTTGGTTTGTTTTAGGTATCGTTTGACACTTGGTTTTGTTTTATGTTTTTGTTTTAAGTATCGCTTTGATACTTAAAGAGTTTTGCCAAACTGTATGGATTGATACCTTTAATTAGTTTCGTTCATGCTAGACATGAACAGATTTTTGTATTTAAAGACCGCCTGTTTCTACGATAGAAAAGGCAGACTTCGACAGACAGTATTTCAATATACTTGGTTGAACGGTTACTTCTTTGTTCCTCAGTACGCCCTCGAAGCCTCCTTTAGTTATCAGCTCTCGCCTCCTCTCTGGAAGAGTAGGCCACCTGCCAACTATCGTACCTTTTACTGTAAACGTGATTAGCACCTTGCGAACACGTTACATCTCCTGTGAACTTCGCTGAGAGGTGGAGTGTAAACTTAGGGAGTTCAAATGCTGCGGGTACCTCCACTTCTTCAGGCCTAGCCCAAGACTTTCCTCCTCCAGAAGGCCCTCCTCCTGTGCTAGGCACATCTGATTCGTTACTGGACACGGGGACGATTGCAGGTTCAATGGGAGGCTTCTTTGCTGGAGTAGTAGAGAATTGTCCTGGAGGTTGTGTATCTTCCGTGTTTGCAGGATCGTCCTGCTCTTTAGCAGAGCGCCGGTGTAACCGGTACGGGTACTTGGTTATTGGTTTTGTTTTATGTTTTGTTTTAAGTATCGCTTTGATACTTAGTTTGTTTTAAGTATCATTTGATACTTGGTTTTGTTTTATGTTTTGTTTTAAGTATCGCTTTGATACTTAAGGAGTTTTACCAAAGTGTATCGATTGATACCTTTGATTAGTTTCTTTCATGCTAGACATGAACAGATTTGTGTATTTAAAGACCGCCTGTTTCTACGATAGAAAAGGCAGACTTCGACAGACAGTATTCCAATATACTTGGTTGAACGGTTACTTCTTTGTTCCCCAGTACACCCTCGAAGGCTCCTTTAGTTCTCAGCTCTCACCTCCTCTCTGGAAGAGCAGGCCACCTGCCAACTATCATATCTATTACCGATAATGTGATTAGCACCTTGCGAACACGTTATATTTTTTTAACCTCAACCAGGGGTTAAGAACCTGTCCCCGGATTTAGGCCAGATTAACCTATCAATATCCACCTCAGAACGCTAGCGGAGAGAAGCGGCAGAATCACAGCACATTCGACTTCAGCTCAAAACCCAAGATAGAGTCTTTGACAACCAGGAGTGGGAAGCAAATCCCACGGCAAGACCTTACAAGCAAGAAACAACCACAGCACTCTGCTAAAGAGCCGGGCGATCCTGCAAACACGGAAGATACACAACCTCCAGGAGAATTCCCTTCTACTCCAGCAAAGAAGCGTTCCTTTGAACCTCCAATCGACCCCGAATCCAGTAGCGAATAAGATATGGCTAGCACAGGAGGAAGGCCTTCTGGAGGAGGGAAATCTCGGGCAAGGCCTGAAGAAGAGGAGGTACCCGCAGCATTTGAACCTCCTAAGTTTAAACTCCACCTCGCAGCGAAGTTCACAGGAGAAGGAAAAGACCTCAGACCTGAAGCCTTTGACCGATGGGCAATAGAACTCTCACACTTCCTACTCTTACAAGGAAAAGATGTGGAAGACCCTACAACCGAACTTATCCTTGGATTATTCTGTGAAGGCAAGGCAACCGACGCATACCACCAATGCTGTAAGGATTTCGGCGGGAATGTAAGATTAAGAGGAACTACAGTTCTCGATTACCTGAAAGGATGATTCCAATCCTCTATAACCAATGACCTCCTATATAACAAATTCAATCCGCCCCAGCAAGTTAATGGAACGCATGTCAAGCGAATCACCAATGTGGCTACGGACCTAATGATGTATAAGGACCGAATGGAGAGAGGAAGTATCTCCAAATACATCCTGAAGCGACAATTCTACGACACCATGCACCCCACCCTCCGGCGAGAAGTAGAGCTACTCGAGGAAGACGGCGATGATATTGCAGTAATAATTGCAAGAGCAGAATGAAAGGATGTCATTCTCCATGAGACCAAGGCCTACAAAACACCGACATCCTCTAGTAGGAACAGCTAGCCACAACACAAAGCCTCCAGCAACTCTGGAGACGATACCCCACGGGTTTTCAAGAAGAAAACAAAATCCTCCAAGGAATCGAGACAGGAAAAAGGAGAATGTTTTGAATGTGGAAAAACAGGACACATGGCAAAGAACTGGCCTACAAAGAAAGGAAAAGGAAAGGCAATTAAGCGAGAGGCATCGGCCAACAATGTTGAAAGCGATAACGCCCAATCCAGTGAATACGAAGAGATCCATATCGGGTATATCGATGTGGAATGCAACAGTGTTCGACCTCCTGCTACATTCAAAGCACACACCACTCTAGAAGGTACTATCCTGATCAATGGCAAAAGGGCTCGAGTCCTATTCGACACTGGCGCAATCGGAAGAGATATGATCAGTAATGCCTTTATCTCTGTCCATGGACTCCCAACCTGTGACCTTAACCAACCCATACCAGTCAATATGGCAGTAAAAGGATCACGATCCACAAGCCATAAAACCTCTAGTGCGACCATTCGACTTGGTTCTGCAGTCCTACCCCCTCAGGAAATGCTGGTTGGAAACTTAGCCAAATATAATGCCCTAATAGGTATGCCATTCCTGAACCGCCACAAAGCTATAATCAGGTGTGGGGAATCAACCATCGATTTCCCAGATCAGAAGGTCAGAGTCTCATGCAAGCCAACAAGCGGAGAATACCGAGCCGCAGTCTGTGAAGCAACGGCCCTACGACTATTGCATGAGTACTCTGATGTTTTCCCTGATCAAATACCCGAAGAACTACCGCCTACGAGAGCGGTGAATCGCCACATCCGCCTCCGAGACCCCTCTAATCTCAAGAACCAACCCACCTACTCTATTCCTGACGCATACAAAAGCCCACTTTGTGATTGGATCAACAAACAACAAAGAAGAGGAGTCATCTACCGAGCAGAAGCTCCAGGTACCGCTCCTATGTTTGTTCAACCCAAAGCAGATGGCAAAAGAATCCGCCCCTTGGTTGACCTTAAGCTACGGAACAAAAACACGGTTATGGACAGCTCCGCTATCCCAAACCAAACCCAGATTCTAAATGCAGTTGGATGGGCAAGATTCCGAAGTAAGATTGACCTAAGCGATGCCTACTTCCAAACAAGGTTAGACCCAGAAAGCTAACGCTACAACAGTTTCAAAACACCCTTCAGAAGTTTCATTAGCCGAGTTAGATTACAAGGTGATCTGAATGCGCCCGCCACCTTGATGCGAATTATGGAAAACCTCCTAAGCGAATACCTCCACCATTTTGTTTGGGTCTACATTGATGATATTCTTATCTTCTCGAATACTGCAACAGAACACGCCTACCATATAGGATTGGTTTGTACCAAACTACGGGAAGTCAAATTCTACGCTAGCAGAAACAACTCAATTCTGTTTGCCGATAAACTCGATATCTTAGGACATGTTATAGATGATGAAGGAATACACGCAGCCCCTGGAAAAATAGCCTGTTTAACGGAGTGGTCAACTCCCCGGAATCAAATGGAACTCATGTGATTCCTAGGACTAGTCAACTATATTTCCCAGTTCCTCCCACACCACGCCACTGTGACAGCGCTGCTCACAGAGCTTACCGGCAATGCAGAATTTGTCTGGACCCACACTCATGACCAAGCCTTTACCAATATCAAAGAATTGATTAAAAACGCCAATGTTATTCAACCTATCGACTATAGTAAACCAGAACCGATATGGCTGATTACTGATGCATCGGATGTTGGAGTTGGAGCATGGGTTGGGCAAGGGGCCTCCCATGAAACGGCAAGGCCGGCGGCATTACATAAGAGGAAGTTCACTAACTCACAGATGAACTATGGAACGACAGACAAGGAAGCCCTTGCTGTGATTGATGCTCTCGCCGCTTTCAACCACATCCTCATGGGCAATACCTTCACTATTGTTACCGACCACCAACCTCTCACTAATCTTAAAACAGAAAGAATACCTGGAAGAAGAAGAACAAGATGGATAGGCGAGATCAGCAAATATGATGCAAAAATCAGCTACACCCCTGGAAGAACGAACTATTTAGCTGATGCTCTCTCCCACCTATATGAGAATCAAGACATCACAGGCCCCCCTCTTGTTCACGACCACACAAGACAAAGTGATGACATCCCTGACGACACCTCCTATGAACAAGAACCATCGATGGCTACCGCCAGCTCTACCGCTCCCTCTAATCCTTTCTCTTACACCATGTACAGTGCTGCCGGAACAGAACGAGGAAAGGACATTGATGAAGAATGGAAAGACAATTGCACCCTCCGCAGCACACCTCCTCATGAACTTGAACAAAGCAGACTCCCCTGGTCCCACTGTTACCACGACACCTGCCCTTTTCACCAGACTGAGATTAAGTTCGGAAACAGATACCAGCGACCGTACTATATGCCTGCTGATGATTCCAAAGACACCAGCTTCGACACCGCAGAAGGAGAAGAAGAAATGATCAATGAAAATGAGTCAACCCAATCTCCTCATATCCTTAACCATTCCCCAACAAGATACCAAGGTCTTGAAGAACTCGAACAAGCAGCAGCCTACGTGGATGCGATATCATATTTACACCCCCCACAGTCAGTCCCACCATCCTCTCCTCCCATAAATGATTCACGACCACTATATTGTGGACACTTACGAGTATACAACAATGAAACCATTGTCTCGGTCATACCCCCTACTATTCCCGAGCATCGGCACCAACTCTATGAAACCTTTGAGGAAGAAGAAGCCCCTATCGAACCAACAAGAGGATCCCTAATCGAGGATGAACGAGATGTTAGATCAACTACCGAAGAACTAACCTCCTCTTTCCGAAGCCAAATGATAGCAGGATACCGCCATGACCCGATTTACTTCAAAGCCATGGATAGCTCCAGGCATGGGGACCTCGCCCCCTACAACATATCCAACGGAATGGTCTTTACCAGCACCCGTTACGGTGAACATTGCCTATACATACCAAAAGGCCATATGTTCAACGGAATGACGATTAGAGAATATGTCATATGCGAGATTCACAACAAAGGACACCATAGCGCGGACCGCAACCTTCAATATGCTTCAGAATATGTTTACTGGCCTGAGATGCATAAAGATTTCCATGATTTCATCAAACAATGTGAACTCTGCCAGGCAAACAAGGAGCGAACACAACTACCTGAAGGAAAAATGCACAGATCCTCCAACTACCATGTGAAATATTCGAATCATATGCCATCGATTTCGCAGGACCATTCAACAAATCTGCTGGATTTGACACCATCTTGGTAGCTGTGGACTGATTTTCTGGATATACCTGGCTCATTCCAATGAAAGTTACCGATTCCTCCAAAGACACCTGGAATAACCTCCAACGATACCTGTTTACCCCCCATGGGTACCCCTTATCTATTGTCAGTGACGCTGATCCCCGCTTTACCGCTAGATTCTGGAAGCAAACCTTGACCTCCCTCGGAATAAACCACATTATGGCTGCTCCTGGACACCATGAGACTAATGGCCAGGCAGAACGAAAAATCCGCGAGGTTAAGACCGTAATTAGGAACTTGATCAATGAACGACAAACCAACTGGGAACCAGCCCTAGTTGAACTGGCCGTATATATCAATGCCCGATTTTCAGATACCCTGAGAATGTCACCATATAAGGCAGTCTTTGGCCGTCAATACTCCCTCCTTCCTACCACACTATTTAAGAACTCCTCAGTCCCTGCCTCCGACAATCATCTAAACCGCCATCAAGCAATTCGGAATGATGCCTTCCAAGCTGTTAAAGCTACCCAATTCCGAAGCACCACTACTGCTCAGAAGCGACGATGCAAACATGTCCCTATTCTACCAGGTAACATGCTCATGGTATACGGTAACATGTTCATTACCAATGTCGGACGCAGCAAGAAACTACAACCCCGATGGTGCGGACCCTTCAAAGTCATATCCTTCGATGAGCATACAGAGAACTACACTGTCCAGATGGATGGACGCATTTACCGCCGCAATACTGCAGTCTTTCACACCTCAGCTGTCAAGCCATTCCACCCAAATGACGACTCCAAGTTCCCTGGAAGAACCCACTCTCAACCCGCACCTATCATCATTGAGAAGAAAGATGAATGGGAAGTTGAAGAAATCAGAGACCACTGCCTTTGGCTTGGAAATGATCAGTTCCTAGTCAAATGGAAAGGATATCCGACGAGCGAAAACAGTTGGGAACCACTGGAAGGACTAGAGCACGCTATGGATAAGGTGAACGGATGGTGGAAAGACAACATGCCAGATGAATCCCTCCCCGCAACAATCAATTATATCACCATGTGCTGGACACCTACAATGCCAGAAACTGAGCGATGGCACGCAGAACTCGAAACTAGAGATGGATTTTGAGCACCACACTTTGAGTCGGAGTTCGAAAGCAGCGATGAGGAGAATCAAGCTATGGAGCCGGCCCTCGACAAGTTTATCTAGTCACCAATCACCATCCGAATACCATAACGATGTCAAACTATGTGGAGCTCAATGTGAGGCTGCGACAACAGATTGTTGGACTGTTGTTGAACCGCGATGCTATCCAACTTGAAGACTATTTCGAAATCCTCTGGATAGACTACTATCCTGATTGTGATCATGCTTGGGTTGATGTACAGCGCGAATCTGGTATTCGTGACTACTGTGATTTAGATTTCTTTGAGTCTAAGTGTTTCCTTAGGGTTTCTTCCTGCCTCTGGTATGATACTTACGATGAGGAATTTCTTGCAGAAACTGAAGCCATGAGTTTCTCGGAATCCGCTTTTGATGATTATTAGGTTTTGTTTGTTTTAAACAGTTGTTTTGTTTTGGGGAATGTAACCGGTACAGGTACTCGGTTATTGGTTTTGTTTTATGTTTTGTTTTAAGTATTGTTTTGATACTTGGTTTGTTTTAAGTATCGTTTGATACTTGGTTTTGTTTTATGTTTTGTTTTAACTATCGTTTTGATACTTGGTTTGTTTTAAGTATCGTTTGATACTTGGTTTTGTTTTATGTTTTGTTTTAAGTATTGCTTTGATACTTGGTTTGTTTTAAGTATCGTTTGATACTTGGTTTTGTTTTATGTTTTGTTTTAAGTATCTCTTTGATACTTAAGGAGTTTTACCAAAGAGTATCAATTGATACCTTTGATTAGTTTTGTTCATGCTAGACATGAACAGATTTGTGTATTTAAAGACCGCCTGTTTCTACAATAGAAAAGGCAGACTTCGACAGACAGTATTCCAATATACTTGGTTGAACGGTTACTTCTTTGTTCCCCAGTACACCCTCGAAGGCTCCTTTAGTTCTCAGCTCTCGCCTCGTCTCTGGAAGAGCAGGCCACCTGCCAACTATCGTATCTATTACCTATAACGTGATTAGCACCTTGCGAACATGTTACATGGTCAATGGTACTTCTTTTCATCTTTTAAGTTGTATTCATTTGGAATTGTCGGTAAGAATAAGAAACATAATCAGCATCACCATCTACTATATACTGAGGCACAGCAACCAAAAGGCCCAAATCAGGTAGTATCTCTCCTTCACTATTACTTGACATCTGGAGGTAAGATGAAGCCCCATATATATCTTTAGGCAGATAATTGCGGAGGCCAAAATAAGAACAAGACAATGACAGCGTATCTCTACTGGTTAGTCCAACAGGGGTGGACAGACAGTGTAGAACTCTGCTTTCAAGTTAAAGGTCATACCAGAAACTCAGTTGATCGTAGATTTGGAACAGCTAAGTACAATTCTTCAAGATAGAATATCTGGACTCTATGGGACTATAGTGTAGCTGTAGCAAGTGCTACCTCTAATGATATGATTAAACTAGTTAATCTCTTTGATTATGGAGCAGATCATGGGTATTCTTTGATTGGCAAGAATGACTTAATTCACTCTTCAAGCCACTAAAAGGAAGTTAAGGCTTTTATAACTTCCTTTTTCTTAAGGAATTCCCAGGTACCATATTGGCAACGAATCTTCCACTAGATGAGTGGAAGCGATTTGATCTTACTAAATCAGGGATAACATTGGAACAAATGAGTACTCTGGTACCAAGAGAGCTGGAGCCAATTGGTTTGAAGCCTGAGAAGCAGTTTGATGTATGGAGTAAGTACAGCTCTTATGCTCCAGAGCATATTCAATCTACATGGCTATATACCAAGCCCTCACATGATATTATTCAACAAGCTGAATTAGTCAAAGTTGAAAGAATCAAGCAATCATGTAATGTAACTACATCCTACTCAGGGCCAACTACCAGAACCATAGAAGACATAGGAGATAAGCACAATGATAAAGCAGGTGTTTCAAGTATAGAAGGTGAGAGTTCAACTAATAACTAATATTCCCAAGAGAAGAGGCTGTCCACCTGGGTCTAAAAACAAAAAGGCAAGGAAAAGCATGTAGTTTAGTTGGTTTTAAAAGGTTTAAGTTCATAGAATTGTAGCGGAAGTGTCAAACTAAATTGTACAGCATTCAAATAAATTATTGAATTTCTTTTGAGTGTATAGTAGTAGTTTAAAGTTTGTGCTATTATAAAACTAATGCTATCTTAAAATATTTTTTGCGGGTCACTCTGGTTGCCATGTACTTTTCTGCTAATAACAACTTTGCCCGAGAGTGGGTTTTCTACTAAGACAGGCTCATTTTCAAAGAATTAATTAAGAATTAACTATGTTTAAAGAATTAATTGAGGTTAAAGAATTAATTAAGCTTAATGAATTAATTGGGGTTAAAGAATTAATTGGGGCTAAAGAATTAATTAAGCTTAATGAATTAATTAAGCTTAATGAATTAATTGGGGCTTAAGAATTAATTGAGGTTAAAGAATTAATTATGCTTAAAGAATTAATTGTGCTCAAAGAATTAATTGTGCTCAAAGAATTAATTGTGCTCAAAGAATTAATTATGCTTAAAGAATTAGTTAACCTTAAAGAATTAATTGTAGTTAAAGAATGAATTACAGTTCTAGCCATTCTCTTTTTTATGCTAACGAACAAAAATCCAGCATCCAGAACATCGATAGCCATATTCTTCACCGACAGCACCCCAAAAAAAACTCAACCAGCGGAGACACCCCAGCCCTCAGCCCCATAATCGGCGGTATCCTCGGCAGTACGGCATTCCTCGAATGGTATCATACTAGCAATAATAGCACACATTGATGCTGCAGCTGAAGAGTAGTCGCCATAGCTGGGGCCGGAGATCTCAACACCAGATCCCGGAATGTAACCATGAGTGGAGATCCCGGAAAGAGAGGTTTAGTGGATGTTCTGAAATAGAGACTTGTAGTGGTGGGGGGGGGGTAGATACGGCGGAGGACACTGGTCCATGGGGGTGGTCAATATAGTTTATTATTTCCCCCATGTCCCCCTACCTTGGGGCATTATTATTTTGACACCCAACTATAAGTTCAACAAATATCATTTAATCCTCAAGCTATTATCGTTTATTACCTTAATATTGATGTCAGGCTTGGGCCGTTAATATGTCCTGTAGGTGTACAGGAAAGCAAATACACAAAGGGTATGGATTCCATAGCTCACTATCATCCAATATCACTCTTTTGCCTAGGGAATTCCACAAGACATCCCTTAACACGCACCTCTCATAGAGGTTGTATATTTTCACTATCCCACTGCATCGACCTCGGGGATATCCCGGTGGTCCCTCAATTCATTAACGACCTCTGTTTCACGTGAATACATCTTATTAGCCTCCCCAGTCCCCCACCTTGCCATATAGGCGTTGGTATACCATTTTTGAAAGGGGGAAGGTGAGGTGCCTGGGTAGGGTGCAATGGATGGCGGGGGCTCCGGTAATATGGCCCTCAAGTAAGGCTTCCCCTGTAAAGGCGCCATCTGCTTACCCAGAGGATCTCTTCGAATGTGGGGTCTGATGTGCATATCACAATTGCTTGTAGGGAGGGAGCTCAGTATGAAAGTCCAGCAGGACGGGAGGGGGGCGGGGTTCAGCGTTAGATTGCTGGACTTTGTTCATGGCGCAAAGCTCGTGTGTGGGTTGTTTGGGTTTCCCCCCCAGTAAGCTCTGCCAATCCATCCCTGCTGCCTGGGAGAGGGGGAGGGGCGACAACTTTCTTGACGTCTCGCCAGGCGCGACCCAATTATTCGAGTACTAGAATTCCCCTTAATATTCTTGAGTATAAGTGGATGAAGATTAAGTCAATTAACGGTCATTCATCCTCACCTAAAACTCTTCACTAAAACCTCTTCCTAAATTCTCTATTCACACTTCTCTTTTTAGATGCCGAGTGATATGCCGTGATCGCCAACCATTCACGCTAGCCCCCCTGGCTGGCTGATATAATACGAATCCACCACCCCTCGCGTGGAGAATGCACCTTAATGGAAACCCATTTATCATAACAGTACCAACTCCAACTCGCGATCTACACTGTGTTATTACTGTCTTTCCACCGATCACAATATATATCCAACCTTGTGCTGTCCACCCAACCCTTCCTTTACTCTGCATACCCCCCGTGCTAACTAAAGGAACGACAGGCTCTCAAAAAGACATGTTTTAACTTCCAGTATCTTTTATATTAATACCTATTAAAAGTCATGTTAATAATTAAAACGGCCAATATGCTGTGAGCAAACTGGGATTGACATGCTACCCCCCTCCCATCGCAGTATAGTACTGTGCCACTATCACAACATGGGCTGTGCTATGGTCCGGGTATTGGTACTCCAACAGCACCACATCCTGAGTTTGGCAATTTAGTTTTAAGCCCGGTGACTGTGCGGACAAGATTCTAGAATAGGTTTTGGATTGCTTATAATCCATGTAGTTGTGCCGATATGAGGTCCAGTAATTTGGGGACATGGATGGCGTTGATATGTGGTTTTATGGTTTCCGGTTTTTGGATATGCTGATGCCCATTACCGTTAGGTATCGGTTATTGGGTATTATGCTTCATGAGGTTTCTTTTACTCATATCATTCCGGGATAATAAATTTGATAGAACCGGCCAGAGCACTTCATCTACAATCTTTATAACCCACATAGGGTCACCCGGAGCTCTCCTGCATCTGTACCAGGAAGCCAATATCCCATGAGGACCAGGATGCTGAGGAGATCCTGCAGAACATTCGGAATGACCTCAGGATGTGGACGAAGTGATCGGAATTGACAAAAGAGCCGGAGATGAGATAAAGGTAAGGGCAGCGGAGCTCCAGCGGGAAAGGGGGAGTAAGCGGGACCGAAGAGGAAGACGGGAACCCCATGGGAAATAGTTTTACCGAAATGTTACCTATAGATGGCGAATGGATTCTCTGTGAGTGTGAGGAGTGGAGTTTGTTTGGATCATATTTGCTTGCTTGGGAGATAGTGCTTAGAGCCCAACTCGTCTTTTTGGAAGACCCATCTGAAAGGCGGGAGGGGGAAAAGATATATTCAAGTTGATACTATCATCTGGCGTTCCCAGAAAACAGGTAGCATAAACCATTTAAATTTTACAGTACCCGCTTGCCTATTATTGTGACATGCTTGGTATCGGTTTAAAAGAAGGTACTCTCTGTTCCTTGAAGCTTTATAATACCAATCTACCACCTGGTGACCTCAATGCACCCCTCCCGGCCTCGGCTGGGCGTTGAGGGGGGAGTGGGTATGCCATTCAAAGGTGGTAATCGAACATCGATATCACAGACACTAATGACCAACTAGCACACCCGTTAGCAGAACCCCAATGAGCAGGAACCAGTATCGGGCTTCGAAGACACTCTCCCTCTCCAGGTTTGCAGTTGGCGACCTCGCCTCAACCAAGCAGTCCAGGCCGCTTCAACCCCCTTCCATGTGACCCTGAAGCGCCACACACCTTCTCGGGAAAGCCGACACCCACCCCGGCAACGCTCCAACAATTCCCCCTTACCAGTAGGCCGGTATTTTACCATCGCTTCTCTCGTTTACATTCTTCCTTTGTTACCCGAAATATTTCCACTCCTTAAATAATTGCCGAACAATGTGAATAGACTTTGAGGGAGGGATTTTTTCTTCTTCCTGTTCCGGCTCACCATTTGCTACCCATCCGCTCATGTTCATTTTTATTTTCCTCACCTTAGCTTTCTTAGAAATCGGGTCAGACTTGATCTATTTCATCTCTTTCCTCGTTGTACTCCATTTATAAATATTATTCATTAATATCTGTTTTTTTTTTTTTTTTTTTGAGTGGTGCACAGGACAACCCATCGAGGGCAATAAGAATACACACCTAGCTTTAAGAAATTCGTCATATGTATTTGCGGGCTATCGGTTTATCTCCTCCCACCAACTCCTGCCAATACCACCAAGCTATTGTCACCTATTTTCTTCGCAGACTATTTATCATACTGCGACACTACTGCTGGTTATGCTGTATCCCATCACCGGAGGTGCCCAACTTACTGAAACATAACCCTAACCCTATTCTTCCGAATACCTGTATGCCCTTTTTAATATGATGTCATACCAGCGAATGGCATGCCTATGATATGTACAGTACATCAGCAAGGGGGTGAGGACGGGTCTTGTGTGGTTTTGTCTATTCTACAGCAGGTACAGTACAGTAGCTACCCCCAATCCGCCCAGTTCACTAGACCGCCAGATTAAGAGACATAGCTTTCTCTAAACACCGGATGACCCTATGAGTTATCACTCCACCCAGAATTTCAGCAACTCAGGCAAGGGGATTCCGTAAGACCAGAACATGATTCCCCAGTGAGTAGGAGATGGAAGATTTAACAGGAGCTTATCATAGCAAGCACATACAGGTTTCTTTTTCCACCTCCTTTCCTTTTCATTTCTGAGCAGGTCAAGGTATTTGAGCCAGCACCTCTGGTGATTTCTCTCGCAGATTTTTTTCGGAGAGAACGGCGAGCATAGAAGGGGCATCAGGCCGGCAGGGGGCCGCCAACTAGAGCAAGTATATCATCGGAATAAAAAATAATAAAAATAGCCTCTAAAGAGGCTGAACAAAAAAAAAACCTACAAATCTTTCGCTAAGGAATTAAAAAAAGGAGATAATATTTCGTGCATCGCCCTTTCGCTCTTCTATGATTAGCAAGTCTGTTTGTCATGGAAAGTTACAATTTCCTGAAAAGGAATTGTGTAGGAATTGTTCTTCGTAGGAGGGGAGCTCTCTCTTCGAGTAGTTTTTAGCTATTTTAGCATCGCGTTATAGATAAGTTATTCAACATGCACGAGACCCCCCGTACCTTTCAGACAGCACGCTTTCGAGCACTACATACAATACGAAGACAGGCGTGCCAAATAGGGCACTAGCTTAACATACAAAACCATGCCAGACTTTCAGTGACTTGAGCCCCACCCAGAGTGAGCGTTTGAGAGAACCTCCCCCATTGAAATAGACTAGTCTACCGGTACGAGTAACCCTCCCGCAACCATTTTATTAACGGCAATTGGGAGGCGAGGGGGGCTCATATGTGGCTCAAGTGTAATCACTCGGCGCACTCAGGTTTCAAAAGTGTGGCTCAAGTTACACAGGGTACGATACGACACAACACGATACAGTGCTGCAGCGTACTGTTCAGTACCGCAAACTCACCAGACCTAGCTATCCGGATCGGTATGGAAAGCCCCTTGATTTCTCGGAAGATGTGAGAGGGATGAGTGTTCGCACAAGACCTCAATAGGAAAAGGAAACCCAATTTATGTTCTTATAAACAGCCTCCACATTCCAAATGCCAACACCGTGGGCCCGATTTAGCTGCCCCTCGGTAGCCCCCTCCAAACACAATCCTCACACCTTACCAAAGCCTCGTCTCTATTCGTTTTGTCCAAGCATACTCTAATATGTACAAGTTGGCAAACCCACACTTATCGTAGCAAAGATTAAACAGTCACTACAGTCACTACTTTCCGCATCTCCGATTCCCACGCCAAACGATACCTTTTCCCAACTTCAGACCTTGCGGGTGCGGGATGCCATTTTCCGGTATTGTTCCTTGCGGCTGTGACTTGTGGTACAGTATGAGTCACTCGCGATATGGCATCGTACGATATCATTCGCGTCAACGTGGAGCGGGGGTATGGGAGCGATAGAAGCGGTAGGAGCGAGAATCCAGAGTGTTTGCGGGGTTGGTGTGTTGCGAATAATGATAAATTTGATCAGGGGCGTGATAGGGCATGCGAATTTAGGGGTTTTTAGGAGATATATGTACCTCCGAGAGAGTAGAGGTATATGTGGTGAAGAACGAAGTAACCACACGGAACCATTC
>NW_003298886.1:409883-421491 GCF_000151645.1 Tuber melanosporum | reverse complement strand
GATGCGCGCATGGCCCCCTACCACTATTCCTCCGGTAGGGCTCTGGAACTTGATACTCTTATCCAACCATGGAAAAGAAGCCAGGAAAAGACGGGGGTGTAAGAGGTTAGCTATTGGTTCAGCCTGGCTCCTCACTTCCAGATTAGTACCGAGGAAAAAACAGCGCTCTAGGGGAGTGACGCTTACTATATGAAAGGAAATGGGTGAAGTGCATGATATACATTTCCCTCATTATACACAACTTTTCGAGACCTCATTGAAGACGGCGGTACTGTACATGATCTGGCCCGAACTTGGGAGAATTGCGGAAACGTTGGGGATTATAAACCGAGAAATACTTTCTAGGCGTGTATCTACAACAGGAGAAAAGAAAGGATGTAGTGAGGCGTACCCGATCATCCTCCACAAACCCCCACGTTACGCTGGCACAAACCACGCCACGCCACACCCACTTGATGGGAGCGAGTCCTTGGGGCCGCACAACGGCCCTTACACTATCCGGGTGCATCGCTAGTAACATCGATTGCCCACAAGACCAGATCAATCAAGCTTCCAGAGCCAAACACAGTTCGACGAAAAATATTCCTAAGGGTCTGAAAGGACATAATTTCCGCAACCCCCTCCCCCACCTATCCATCTAAAAATCCAAAATCCACCCGGTACTACAGCCACAAAATGGGAGGCCCAGGGGTTCCACTCCCCTCCCACGGCCCGCAACCGGAGTAGGCGTAAATCAACAAAATGGTGAACCAAGAAAGAAAGCCACCTTTCCAGCTCCCTATCAGACCTCTCACAGACCCTCCTTCCACTCGCGCAGTGGGAATCCCCGGGTGACATCTTCTATCATATCCGTGATCTCGGTTACTGCTCTGATCTGTGTGTTAGGCCTGTCGTTGTTAGGAGGGGTACAGTCACTCGCAGAAGTGTTCCTGAAACATATTTCCCATTCCTGAGTCGCCTCTCGAAAATCCACAACTGACGCAATTTACTGTGTCTAAGGCTGTCTGATGGTTCGAGAAACTAGGGCAACGCTCTGGAGGCAGGAGAAAAAAAAAATCTTAAAAGCTTCTCAGCGGCAGTCATGTCTCTTCTGGGTGTTTTGGGGTTTTTAACATTCCCCGCCGCACATATTTTCTAGATCCATTACCCGTCGCCGAGGGAAAGAATGAGGACGAAATGTGGGTTGATTGGCTTCAATAGTTAAAGGTTTCCTTGCGAGGACTATGCTTATCACTTCATGATATCCTTCTTCCCGGTCATGCCACTCCTCCTTCGGGGCCCTTGACAAATAGCACTGCATTACAGTGGGTGGAATGAAATAATAATTGAGAATTACGGAGTAGCTTTAGGAAAGGTATTGTCATAAACTTCATTCCTTTGTTCAGCATTCTCTGACCCAACAGTAATAACAGAAGCATATACCAAACATAAAATCATTCCAATCCTTTCGTGGATATCATTTATGTCTTCCCCTCCATTCATGTCCCCATTTCCTTACCTACTCCCATGACAGCAAAGGACAGGTCTAGAGAACCTCTCCAATAAATCAAAACTCCAGAACAAAAGGAACCACCTATACATCATTTTGACTAACCATGATTCAGTAGTATTCTTCAATTCGAAGATATTCTTAGCGATCGGTAACCTCGCGCAATTATGTAGAATTGTTTCCTTTAACTTCTGTCACTGTCATTTAACTTTAATCTTAATTATTTTACTTCACTGTTCGAATAAGTTTATCATTCTCCGGTGTTCTCGCAGGTTAGTTGAGCCCAGAATTCCACCGTCCTCCATACCGCCCAGGCCTCATATCCCAATCGCAAGTTCCCAAACCATGAGCTCTGCTTCCCAGCCGCTATAGTATCTAAACCCTGCTCGTTTCCCCGACCTACAGTACTTTGTTATGGCGTCTACCTATTACCGTATATCATACCCCCCAGCCCTACATACAGCCACCATTTAGGCCCCAACGGCTCATCAGCAACAGTATATAGAGTAGAAACTAGAGGCGCAAGTCCACCGGATAGTAGGAGGAACATAAGCACATAGGAAACAACGGTAAACCCAGAGAACACATCGTGACCGGAGCAAATCCTAGGCGTTTGTTACTATGGAGCAGTACAGAACATCCCCACCCAACCTAGCCCTCTGCTTACCACGAAATCTCAGTAACCCTTACATAACCCTTTATGTGGGATTCACAGTAGAAGGCCTGGGAGATTCTTGACATTGGAACACAATAAATGTGCCATACTTATAATCACTCCACAGTAACGTTCTCATAATAGTCATGCACCCTCCTAAAATGATCGGATGCAACCTACCGATGAGTGTTACTGTACACAACAAGCCTCATCTCCCTGCTTCTTCAGCCTTTCTCACGGAATTTCACAAACTCCCACAATACCCCCACAAATCATTTTACCATTTCCGCATTCCACCAACACTTCCGACAAAACATCATGGCTCAGACCACACGTGTCAATATCGGCGACGGGAATGCCAACTGCGGCAACATAATGTGTAGTTTCAATATAACCGGTAGTTTCAATAACACCGTATATCCCCTGGTCCACTGAGACATGGGCGAAATCTCTCTCATGCATTAGCGTCAATAATTTAACCAAATGTAGGTAGTCAATCATGTGACTTCAGACTACATCTCAGTACCGGTCAACTTCAGCTGGAATGCCCGCATTTATGCCAGTACCTTAAGCCCACATTTTACGATATAAAGAAATCATGTCAGCGAAACAATCTCGGAAACCTCTTTCAAAATGCAATTCAAATATTGTGCCTCTAGCAAAACGGGTGAAAGGCGCAGTAACCCACAGATCTGGAATAGAATTGGCAGTTTACAGGCTGCTACCTCTACCACCAAGCCCGAGATAAATGACCCAGTCGAGTTCAGGCCTATGGAGTATATCAAGCATGCGAGTAGACCAAGAGTGCTATCGGGTACCAGCATGACACCGGCAGCATTTTTCAGCCTGTTTTGGGATGACCGCATAATTGAGCAGCTTGTTTGAGCAACAAATGCTTATGCGAAGCAGAAAAAACAACTAAGCAGCAATGGCAGTACCCAATCTTACCAACTGAGTTACCCATGTTTTTAGGAATCATAATTCTCATAGGTATTACTCGATTGGGACAAGTTAGTAGGTACTGGTCTGATGGATTACTTTCGGCTTGCAGCTCCATGAGCTTCCACCGGTACTGTCAAGTCAAGCGTTTTCTACACATATCAATGCCTGATGAGAGAGCTAGCTTACCTAGAAGCAGCTGGTGGAAAAAGCTAGAGCCACTTAATTCTCATCTGAGATACCAAAGTCAGGCCTTGCTTCTTCCTGGCACACATGTATCAATCGATGAGATGATGGTCTCCTTCACAGGCCATAGTCTTCACACGGTTCGCATTCCTAGCAAGCCAATCCCTATTGGCTATAAAGTAATCGCCCTATGCAGCAGTGGATATACACTCGATTGGATGCTTACATCACGTACTGAATCTTATGCCGAGGTTACCAAGGTACCTGACTTTTCACCAACTAGCTCAGCCATCATACAGTTAAGCCTCTCTCTTGATACTTGTTCTGATAACTTTATAGTCTATATAGACAATGTGTTTTCAACTATTCCATTGTTTCGCAAATTACGAGACAAAGGTATTGGTGCCTGTGGCAATACAAGAGTTAATCGAATTGAATATCCAGCTTCACTGGAGCAGAATGTTCTTTCTGAGTGGAATACAATTGATGGGTGCTCGGTTGGTGGAGTCTTGTGTTTTAGGTGGATGGATAATAATATAGTAAGAATGCTTACTATGGTACATCCATGGAATGAGGTTACTCTGAGCATTTGCCAAAAGGCTCGAAAAACTAGTACAAATGCTGCGATGGTACGGAAGGCTTTTGGTGATCGTGAACTCACTGCTTTTTGATTCCTACTACTATCGATGACTACAACCACTACATGGGCAGAGTGGATATAGCAGACCAGCATTGTGCTGGTATATTGAATCTCATTTATACTTTACTAGTATCATGGCACCCTCAAATTCACTTCCACCTCAAATTCGGTTTCTGGGCTACTCAGATTGGTCCTAGCTGTACTGGTAATACTCTTACTAAAAAAACAGAATACATTTATGGCAGATTATCGCTGGTTTCATACTGCCTATTATGGTTGATACCTGCCCTGTATAGCCCAGAAACCCATTTTGAGGTGGAAGCGAATTTGAGAGTGTCGCGATACTAGACAATTAATATTATTTCGGAGTCACCCAAGACGCGAATATTCCTCACCGGGAGGCCCCATATCGGAGAAGATATTCAAAGATATTTCAGCAAGGCGATTGTGATACCAATCAGTCCCAACACGGATGACATTAAGAGTTATCTGGAGATGAGGTTGGATGGGGACACAGATCCAGAGGCGATGAATGATGACTTACGCGCCGATATTATCAGAGTTATCCTAGAAAAGATATCCGATATGTAAGGGAATTAACATTCCCACTCTATCATTAATCGATACTCACCCACGATTATGTGCAGATTCCTACTTGTTTCGCTAAACCTCGACGCTATTCTGGGAGAGGTGACCATTCACCAAAGAAGGAAGAAACTTGAAGAGATGACAAAGGGCAATGGACTGGGCGATGCCTACACGGCAACTCTAAACCGACTAAAGGCCCAGAAGGGAAACAAATCGATACTCGGCCTGAAGGTCCTGATGTGAGTGTTGTATTCCGAACGCCCATTACACGCCAACGAGCTGTCATGCCTTGGGAGTGGAGGTTGGATCCACCGATCTGAATGTCGAAAACATTCCTGCATTACGGACGCTCCTAACATCTTGTCTGGGTCTTGTCACGCTCGAGGCATCTTCGTCCACAGTCCGACTGGTGCACTATACTCTGCAAGAGCATCTCTCGAGCGATCAAACCCTATTCCACGGTCCCCACTCAGAAATTGCGGAGGTTTGCTTAACATACCTCAATTTTGAATGTATCCGGGATCTCCCGCCAACACTTGACTCAGCTCCCGCAACAACTCCACTCCTAGAATATGCTTCTTATTACTGGGGGGAGCACACAAGAAGGGGAATGACAGAAAATGCAAAAGTGCTTGCACTGAGGCTTCTGGATAGATTTGATGAGCATATATTATCTGCTCAATTGATGTTATTGCGTTATAATAGCGATATATGCTCATTCCCCTTTTTTGACGCAGAGGAAGGACCTATCGGATTTACAGGAATCCATGGAGCAGCATTTATCGGGATCGTGGGAATATTTATTGGTACATTGAAGATAAAGGAATGGGATATTAATGCAACCGATTGCATGGGAATTACAGCTCTCGTGTGGGCAGCTGTAAGAGAGCACGAGGAGGTAGTAAAGGTGCTTTTGGAATGAGGGGATGTCAATCCCAACCAGGCAGACACCAAATATGGCTGGACCCCACTCCTATGGGCCGCCAAGTACGGATATGAGGGGGTAGTAAAGATGCTTTTAGAACGAGAGGATGTCAATCCCAACCAAGCAGACACCAAATATGGCCGGACGCCGCTCTCCTGGGCCGCTGAGTACAGGTATGAGGGTGTAGTAAAGAAGCTTCTAGAACGGAAAGAATCCGCGCCGCCACGCCAGATACCACAAACAAAACATCACTATCGCGAGCTCTCTCTAAAAGACATGATCGAATCGTAAGGATGTTACGGGAACGGGACGGTGTCAATCCTGACACAGTAGATCGCGTTCGCTAGGCACCCCTCCCGGCCCCCGCTGGGCATAATGGCGAGTGTGGTAGGTATTCCACCCAGAAGTAGCAATCTTAACACCGATATCACAAACACTAATGGTCAACAAGCACTCCCATTTGCAGATCCCAATGAACCGGAGCCGGTATCGGACCTCAAAGACCCTCTCTCTAAGTCCGCAAATGGTGACCCGCTCTCAGCCGAGCAGTCCAGACTGCCTCAACCCCCTCCCGTGCAGCCCCTAACGTTCTAGCACCTTATCCGGAAAGCCGGCACCCACCCCGACAACACTCGATCAATTCTCTTACTTGAAGCTGGCCGGTAGACCGGTATTTTACCCCCACCTCATTTGTTTGTCATTTGGCTTTTATCCTCGTTACCTGAAATATTCCCGCTCTACTGATTATTGCCGAGTAATGTCAATATATGATATTTTGTGATTTTTCCCTGTTTCGGCTCGTCATTTGCTATCCATCTACTTTTATTCTTTTTTCTTCTCTTCACCTTTTCCTTCCCTAGAGCTCCGGTCAGACCTTGTCTATATCTTCTCGTTTCTTTCTGTTCTTCATTCCTATTATTCGTTAATATTTAGTTTTTATCTTTTTCTGGGTGGCGGTGTATAATACAGCCCATTGCAGGCATGGGTAGAAATAGACACTAAGCTTAAGACGCTCCTCCTACTGTCTCCAACCAATACCACCAAGTTGCCGCCATTTGGTTTTTTTTTTTTTTTTTGCAGACCATTTATCATAGCACGACACTACTGCTGATTCCGCCATATCCCATCACTGGAGACTCCAAATCCTTGAAACAAAACCCTAACCCTATCTTTCCGAATATGCCCATTTTGGATACCAGTGAATGGCCATGCTTGTATCAGCAAGCGGCCGGCCTTGTGTAGTTTGGCATATTGTGCAGTAGGTACAATAGCTACCTCAAATCCGCCCCGTTCACAAGACCACCGGAGTACCATACGACATAGATTACTCTACCACCCCACCCAAGATTCCAGCAACTCTAGTAAGACAATTCCGTAAGGCCAGACCATGATCCCCGGTGAGCAGGAGATGGGAGATTGAAGTGGGAGTTTATCAGAGTGAAAAAATAGAAAAGGTATCTAGGAGAAACCCACACATAACGGCACCCTTTTTTCCTATCTTTTTTTTTCCTTCCACATCCAAGAATGTTGTCGATATCCGGACCCAGGAAGATCCCGTGAAACCATTTGAGTTAGCACCTCTAGTGATTCCTCTCACAGCTTTATTTCGAAGATAACGAAGAGCACACCGTAGACTACTACTCGAGTAGACGATGCGGCCGGCCGAAGGCCACCAACCGGGAAGGTTCCAAGTTCCGGGACCCGGGAGGTAGAGGTGCATTTCCCGGAAAATACGGTATCATACATGGCAAAACCTTTTGGCTAGGAGGGATGCAATACCGAGTACAGTACAGCACAGAGGTGCAGTCTTCTTTTTCCCCACCCCCTATCCAAACTAACTTGTGCATTGCGCAGTCCGTAACACCCGGCTGAGATAGATAAGGAGAGTAGTCCACAATCATATCTTTCACCAAGATGATAGAACTTATACAGCATGGGAAAGCAAGCTAATACACTCATAAACAAAATAACGAAAATAGGGCACCACAATGAAGAAGAATGGTGGGAGAGGATAGTAAGTAACTGAATTGTTGTTGATCGCACTTGCCCAGCTGGCGGCATAGCACCATTCTGAACCTTCCATCCATCATCACTGATATCCACTTCCTTCTGTCAAGCCTCCATCAGATGGCAAGAAGAAAATATTCCACATAATTCCTGAACAAAAGAAATACTTCTCCATAATCCCCCTTGGAAAATACCCGTACTTCCAAAGAACAAAAGAAACTAAGAAACCAGAGCATGCCGAGCTGCATTTCCAACATACACCCGTCCTGGTGGCAGCCTGCGCAGGTAGCGCCTAAGGCGGTACTGTACACCCGCATCTCGCGCGGTATGTTGTGTATCATACTAGTACGAGTACGGTACAGTACCTAGGCAAAACACCACCACGCAGAAGCGCATTACCGATAATCTATCGATGCACCACCGTGCTTTTGCAGAAAAGTGCGCACGCCCCGATCCAACTACTGACTGTTTAATCGCACCCTCGGCGTCCTGCGGGGAATAATAATGATAACGATAATAATACAGTCGCACCCCCCTGTCCCGGACCCCGTTCTCCAGGATATTTCGCTGTCCAGGATGAAAAGTGCTGCAGCTTTAGATTCCTATATAAACCACTCCCATTGTCCTGGATTTCCAGGGTTTCGGATTCGGATGAGAATTGTGAACCCGTAATCCCTGTCCTCGCCACATTTCAGTCTGCTGTCCCGGATATGCCCCGACCTCAAAAGAAACTATTACAAAATAGGTATAAATGAGGGGCAGGCAAAAATGGACAAGAAGAATAAGAGGTAAAGGATATGCACTGTAGAGTCTGAGAACACACAAGAGTTTGAGTAAAGATGATGCCACCTGTGAAACCTACAACAAAATAATGACCAGGCAAGAAAGCTGGTCTAACTCCACTCAAAAATTATGGACTTTGTCAACTACGAGTAGGGTATCCTAAGATAAAACTAGCAGACATTGCTCAGCTCCTGGAATGCCCTCGGCATCAAGATGGAAAACCACTTGCGGTTTCTAGCTTGTCTGATCACCTAAAAGGATGGGCTGGCGAGTTAAGGCTGGGCCACCAACAGGTAGTAATCACTGAAAATGCTTCTGTAATTTCTCAAAGCCTACGTATTATAAAGGTTAGCCAAGACTCAGGACCTGCTGCGAATAAACAAAATAATTAAATCGCCTGCTTCCCTTTTCTCAAACACTTCCTTGACTTATGGATCAATGGTGCTAAAATTGCTCAAATTCCGGTAACTGACGAGATAATTTGTACTCTGTGGAATTATTCAGAGAACGCTTATTGATGTGGGAGTTAAGGAGCAGTATGATGGATTTGAAATGTTTAGTGGTTGGTTAGCTCAATTTAAGGCTTGTTATAATATTAGTATACTGCGAAAGTATAGACAGTCTGGTAATTTGGATCAATCTGCTGTGCCTGCCCAACAAGTACATTTGGTAGAACTGCTAGTATGCTTTTTGCTACAAGACCATTATAACTATCATGAAAGTGGCCTTGTTTTTAATAAAACAGCCAGTTATCAAATGTTCGACTAGAGAAGGGAAAAAATATTGGTGGAGGAAAAGATGATAAAACACAAATTACATTATTTCATCTTATCAATAAAGATGGCTCCAATAAGTACAAACTCTTGGTAATTAACCTCTCAAAAAATCTGGTTGCCTTTAGTCAAAATTGAGTAAATCCAGCCAATCTTCCAATTATATACAGGTACAACAACAAGGCATGGATGTTGACAGGACTTTGGTATGAGTTCCTACATGACCCTGATGATGAGATGCAAATATCTCAACACCATATCGCTCTTGTTACAGACAACTGTCCTACAACCCAACCTAGACTCACCTCTATTAGAATAAGCTGGACTAATACCACCAGTATTGGAAAACATGAGACTCATCTATCTACCTCCTGGAACAATCTCATTTCTCCAGCCTCTTGATGCTGGAATTATCAACTCCTATAAATCAGGATACCACAGCTGTTATGCTAAGTATATAGTTTGGTACATTAATTTAAATAGAGAGGCCCCACCCAAACTCAACATACTGTAGGCCATTTACATCATAGTGGATATTAGGCGGAGACAATCTGGTAGACTCCAGAATTGTCTAAGCCAATCAAGAATCGTTTCTGTAGATGGAAATTGTCGAGGAAGGCTCAATATTCACTCGTTTTATTTATGTCTATTAAGAACGGAATACATTTGGTAAAGTAAGATAGAATCATAAAGACAATATTATATTTTTAAGGTCTCTTCTGCGTTGCTGGAGGATGACTAAAGCTTGGGAGGCACTTCGATATTTATATTCCACGTCTGAGCGTTCACGGACTACATCTATTTATCATACAACTATGTATCTCTTTGATTATAACTCACAATGTCAGGTATTCTTGAAAGGTGCGAACACCTGGAGACCTTGAAAATCACCACACTCTTTTTGGTAATTACAATATAACTAACTCGGAATCAAACTGTTCTCAATAGTGGTTATCTAATCTTTAGAGTCTTTGAAATTGTGGCCTAGTTCTCAAGTCGAACTGAGTTGGCCCCAATTGTTTCTGCTATTAATGAAATGATCAGTTCCATCTGTGGGTTGCATCTGAGAAGGTTGTCATAATCACAACCTGTTTTCAGGTCGTCTGACTTTAAACCTCCATAACTCCTTACCCAACCAATAGATATCTTCCAGGAGACTTCCTACTAATTCGCAGAAAGCTATTCCACCAGATTGATAAATACTTCCTCTGTTGGCCACCCTTGGTTGATCTGGGAAATGGGATTCTATGGTAGTGTTCCTCAGAGTTCTAGACTCTTCTAGATATTGTAGGGTGGATGTGAATGTATTGGTCTCTTGCTGAGATCCTTTACCATTCAATACAATCTCTTTGTGCGAACACGTCCCGTCACTTACAACTTATACCAAAGATATTACAGGTTTGAAGCCTTGTAACCTTCTGAGTAGTTGATGGATTTACTCCATTCCACTTCTCAGACCTAGCTAAAGGTCCAGTTTCATATACCTTATGAACAGGATCTGGTCAGATAGACAGCGGCGACATATATGGTATTATTCTAACACCTTCAACCTTGTGGTATTATAGTCACAGGACACTACCAAGATTGATATGTATGATGATGTGCAGGTCCCATAAGGGGGCCGGAGGGGGGTGTTGGAGACCAGAGATTCCGATTCCGGGTGAGGTTATCCTACTTAGGTTGTTTTCCGGGTATCAGATGCCAGTATTCCTAACATGAGCTTCCTTCTCTCAAGGCTTTACCTCGAATGCCTTTTTAGTATATATAAATTAAATTTTTAAAACCTTAAACATTAATTTCTTTAGGACTCGATGAAAGTGGGGTGAAAAACCTTCTCCGTTTGCTTAGCCATGTTAGGAAAATCCTTTCTTCATTGTCATTCTTCTGCCTACTATGGCATTTCCAGATTATCACAGTGGAACTTTTCCACCATTTCCTTTGCATTATCCATGCCTGTAGCAAGTTCCCAGGTATTCTCATCCTCGAAACAATCTTGCCATTTAACAAAGTACCATAGTTCACGTACCTCCTGGTAGCGACTGTGTACTCGCTTTTGGTAAGAGCGTATCTCACTTCTCACAATTTTTCCTATTTCTCATTGTAAGTCACCCTCAATATCCTCAGGTTCTCTGGGAAGTTGTTGTGGGTCCATGCGTGCTGACTCCCTGTAAGATTCTAACAGAGATACATGGAACACTGGGTGTATGTTCTATTGATCCCAAAAGTTGAACTTGCAGGCACGATTTCTTCTTTTCTCTAACATCATGAATGGTCTATATAATTTTGGACCGAGTTTCTTCAACTTCTGCTATGTATGAATGCTTTTTGCGTTTAATATTACTTTATCACCGATTTTGAAGTCTGGTTATTGCTTGGCCTTCCTATCATAGTATTTGGCCATAGCTTTTCGTATCTGCTGGAGTGACTGCCTTGCTTGCTTGTGAATTATCTTTATCTAGTTTGCATATAGTGTAGCTCCTGGATTTTGCGCCTGGCATTCCTTCATCTATTCTCTTTGTAGATGAAACTCAGAGTTAGTGTAGAAAGGGGTCATTCCATGTGTATTGGTTGCCGAGTTATTGTAGGCATGTTCAGCTAGAGGTCGTAATTGGTACCAGTCATC
>NW_003298886.1:373218-409834 GCF_000151645.1 Tuber melanosporum | reverse complement strand
CACAAGGATTCCCAAAATTCTCCAGTAAACTTTGAGTTCATATCTGAGACAATTTCTCTTGCTAAGCCATGTAGCTTCCAGATTTTCTTTATAAAGGCTGTAGCCACATCCTTTGCAGTGGCTGTCCTTTCTAATCCAACGAAAGGGGTCATTTTTGTAAACTGGTCGACTACTACTATAATTTGGGTACACCCTTGACTTTAGGGTAACTGCGTAATAAAGTCAATGGAAATTGATGTCCAAGCTGCATAGGTTATTGACAGGGGTTGTAGTAGATCATATTTCGCGTGTCGTGGAGATTTGTTGTATTGACAATCATCACACGACCGTACATAATCATTTACCCAATCTGCTAGGCCTTTCCAATACTAATCCCTCATAATTATTTCAAGGGTTTTTTCTTGTCCGAAGTGTCCTGCTATCTTAGCGTCATAACACCCTTCAGCTATTATTGTATAATGGTCCTGGTCTTTTCATATAAATTGTCTTTGCTTATAGTAAAGCTACTCATCAAATAAGGTCTAGTCTTTTGAGAAAGGTTTGCCATTGACTCGTAGCTTTTCAAACTTATTTTTTCTTTTAAGCCATTTTCTATCTTCAGGTATGGCTTTTTGAAATTGCTCCAAGAATTCTGGATTGAACTTCTTCAATTCCTTGTAGGCTAGTATAGCACTTGTCATAAGGGTTTGCTCAGGTATTCTAGCTGCATCATACTAGTCTAGATTCTGGTTTATTGATGCATGTAACTGGCTGGCTATCGATTCCAATTCCCAGATAGTAATAGCCCTTATTGCAATATCTGTCCTACCGAATCCCGATATGCCTCTTTCAGTATCTTCAAGGTTGTCTATTTCCATCATATTGGCAGTGTTAATTTTTTCTATCACTAACTGGGCAATTTGATTGCCGGCTTTGATGAGACAATCCATATCTCAATAGTTAAATAGCAAGACTTTGAGTTCTCTGGTATAATCTGTGTCGATTACACCGGCACAAGTAGAGATACCACTTTTGACTGCTAATCTGCTTCTTGGAGTAATCCTCCCATAGGTTCCACGCAGTAGCCTGATTGCGATACCAGTTCCAACAATTAACTGTCCCTGTGCTGGAATTATATCTTCCTGCATAGCATAAAGATTGTAGCCTACAGCCATTCTTGAACCTTTGGTTGGTAACCTTGCTCTTGTGTCTAACCGTTTTACTTGAATCACAGAGTTCCAGTTATTCCAACTTGCTGATTCCTGTATATCATCTGTGCTTATATCATCTGTTGTGCTGCTCATTATTAGGCATATTTGAATTTCCCCTTCTGTAGTTCTTGTTACTGAACTGACTTGAAAATGTTCAGGTTTCAATATCACTTATTCACGATGTGCAGCTCCCTCCTTGGAATGGTACTCCAGCTGTCGACGAGTGCATCAGGTTTGCCACCTCTTATACCTGTGTAGTAAACAATTTTGAAGTTGTAATCTACCAACTTCCGCACCCAACGGATATGGCGCCTGCTCTGGACCTTTGAGGTGAGAAAATATTGGATGTTTTAGTGATCAGTGTATACAGTTCTTGGGTTTTCAGTTTCAACCAGGTATTGGCGCCATTCCTTAAATACTTCCAATATTGCTAGCACTTTTTTATCGTAGATCTCATAAATTCGTTTTGCGGAATTTAGTTTCCGGGAGTGAAAAGCTACTGGATGTAGTCTTTTCTCCACAAATTGGGAAATGATGTATCCTAAAGCTAAGTCACTAGTATCCGTTTCCACTACCGTCTCCCTTTCTTGAAAGAAATTGTGTAAAATTGGTGCCAAAGTAAACCTTCTCTTAAGCTCTTGAAAGTATTTTTTCAGTTCAAGGCCCCACTAAAACTTTATTGGATCTCCTTTCAATGGTTCAGTAATTGGAGCGCAAATCTTTGAGAAGTTTTCTATAAAATGGCAGTAGAAGTTCCCCAATCTGTGTAATATTTAGACTTGCTTAACAGATATAAGTAATTTCCAGTTTAATACGGAATCCACCTTTCGAGTACTCATAGATACCCCATCTTCAGCTATCATGTAGCCGCAGAATTCCACCTCTTTAATGTAGCAGAATGATTTCTTCATTGAAATCGCGAGCTGAAAATCTGCCAATCTCTATAACACTTTTGTTACTAGCTTAATATGTTCCTTCTCATTTTTAGAATCAATGAGAATATTGTCTAAATAACATGCAACTCCTTAGTCCAAAAATTCCCAAAGGACCTCATTCATCATGGTCTGAAAGATAGCTAGAGTATTAGCAAATCCAAAAGCCATTACTTTGTATTCATACTGTCCGTATCATGATCGGAAAGCCGTTTTCCATTCGTCCTCTTCTTTGATTCTGATGAGGTTATATCCATCTTTCAAATCAATTTTCAAAAAGATGCTAGCTCCTGCTACACGATCATGTAATTCTGTCATTAGTGGTAGTAGATACATATTTAGTATAGTTATTGTATTTAGATTTCGACAGTCCACTACCAGTCGTAGTCTTCCATCTGCCTTTGGTGTAAAGAGGATTGAAGTACCAAAAGGTGATTAACCTCTTGTGATCTTTCCTTGTCATAATATATGGTCAGGTTATTCCCATAACAACTTAAGTTGTATGTCAGACAGATGATGAATGGGTCTCCACAAGGGTTTTGATTTTTCGACTAATTTACTTTCATGATCGAATGTTCTCCTAGGTGCCAGTCTTACTACTGTTTGCAGGAGAAATAGTTTTTTGAACTTCCAGTAGTGCCTTAGGAGAGAATCGAAGTTGATCTCGTTAGGATCTTCTATAGTTCTAATTTTTCCTACTTGAATTGCATTTTCATCCCAAGCAACTGTTTAATCATCTTCAAACATAACTGCAATTCATTCATCTTTGTTTTCTACATAAGATTTGAATTTGGGATTGTTGAATTCCCATTTTGTATATTCTCCAATGTTGAATAAAGGGTGTTCTGAATACCACCACCTGAAAGAGGTTATCATCCCATAATCTCCTGCTGCTGTGATTTCGCATGCAATTTCAGATGTGTGTTTGTTTCGTTCTATTTCAAGCCAAATAGAATGCGTGTAAAACTTTCCTCCTGATAGAGCTGGTACTCCATCAAAGCCTTGAATATTGTCCGAATTCAGTCTCTCTGTGAATGCAATTTTTAGATCCTTTACGAGTTCTTTGTTGATTAGGAACACATTGGATCCTGAATGTAATAGTACTCGTATTTTGTGTCATTGGTGGTTTAGGTTTATAATATGGATATAAACATATCCCTCAGGACAGTTATATCTTGTAGGTATTGGTGCGCTAAATGCGAGTCTCTTTGGGTAAGGCGTTGAATCGTTATTCTGTCGTTTTGATATGTCTGAGGTTTGGATAACATCTGTGATATTTGTTACCGCGCCTGCACAGTTTCGACCCCTTAGGTCTCCTCAGACAAACTTGTTTCCTTCCGGTATATTGGGCAGCCCAGTACTAGCAGTCTTTACTTACCAGGTCATTAGGAACAAGCTTACAATACCCCCTTGTGAAGTATAGAGGTGCTACCAATGTGTTCATTACTCTTTATTGATCCTCTTAACCTTGTATCAAGAAGGACGTGTGTACTCCCACTCAGGTCATAATTGCAAGGTTGATTCCTTCGCTTTGCCATCCCCTTTTTTGCCCTTGATTTCTACTCTTACAGAGTATGTCTCTTGTAGACTACCCGAAAACCATCATTGTTGGCACCAAGGAACTGACCTAGGTCATTTCTTCATCTTCGCCTAGTTCTCAGAGCTTGTTGCTTCTTGCAACTTGTACTGTTGAGACTTTTCTAGGATGGCGAACTGTAGTCACCATTCTAGGCCTTTGTGTCTTGAATGGGTAGTCGCCTACCCTTGTTCTAGACACCTGAATTTGTCTCCAGCAAGTTTTGTACTCATGGCTTTTCTTTCCACAACGTGTGCAACTGCCTTTCCGCTTTCTTTTTTTAATTGTTGACTGGGGAATTCCTTCATGGGCTGTTTTGATGTTGGTATATGTTAACATTGTAGTTCTACTAGATCTCTTTGTTGGTTTCTCAGATTCTGGTTCCCGCTTCCTTTTTTTAGATGGACCACCTTGCTTTATAAAGAGTTTCTCCCCTTTTACCATTGGTTGATTCTTGTCCTTAGGCTTTTTATCTGAGAATGTTTTTGTAGGTTTTGACTTATCCTAGTCTAGGTGGTCCTATTCTTGCTATTCCTCCTCATCTCTGCCTGCTGCTCAGACTGCTTTTTCCCATTCTCCATCGGTATTGTATTTGTTCAGAGAAAGTCGCCATCTAATCTAGGAGGGCAACTTTCTATCGCATGTCATTTGTCAGGCTGGTTCTCTTAGTCGGGCATGGAGATTCAGATTATGCATTTTTCCCATAAATGTCTGAATGTCATTTCTTTACTCGACTAATTCCATGTCTCATATGGCTTTATGTCCTTCTTTGAGGTGGGTATACCGACTGGTGAATTCATGTTCAAAGCAAGTCTATGAACTCAGTTCCGGATCTTGTTCCTCTCCTCGGAGGCTATCCATTGCACACTGCTACCATACTGCTCTCAGGCTGACCTGATCCCCTTTTGTCCTCCCTAGAGCGTAGATGATATGTTTACGATCATGATCCCAGATCTTGGAATTTACTTTGAAATAATCCACACATTAGGTTAACTAATGGTAGACTCATTGACTGGTCTTTCCTTTGAAAAAGAGGGGTGGGTCTGCTCGTTATTACATATTTTGGACCAGTGCTTTTACAAGCACATCAGCTGTTCTACCTTGTTCTGGGGTCAATCCAGGTTTAAATCTGAATGGTCCTCCTCCACACCGTCCTCCAATTCCATATTCATGCCCATCATCACTCCTATCATCCAGGTCACTACCTGGTATTATAGGAGTTGGAGGTTCTCCTTCTCTCTGGTTTCTCTTATTTCACGGAGGGATTTCCTTGGATTCCTCACTTTCTGCAACATCTTCCCATTCCTCTAGAACTGACTTCAATATCATAACTTGACCGCTTCGTTATCCACTTTCTTGTGCTTTAAGTTGCTCAAGTACCAGGGATAAGGTATCGGATATATGTGTTTGATCCCTTTGAATGTTGTGGGTAAAGTCACCCTAGCAGTCTGCCTTTCTTTCTTGTCTGAAGGCCAGATTAGATATCAAGTTTCGAATTACTTGATTCTGATGGGTCTGTTGTGCTCTAAACTCCTATAAAGCTCATTCCAAAGTGAGATCTTACTTGAGAGCTTCTCACTACAGTTGGGTGGTTACTCCCTCATGATGCTCTTGTCATGCATCTTGGACTGCCAATTTAGCAGCTATTTCCCAGTGGATTCTTTCTTGGATTCCTCAGGTATTTTCTTCCACCTCAGTATACTGATATAACATAATGGTTATGTCATTGTCATGTATGTCTTGTCCTTCCAACAATCTTTACTCTACTTCTATCAACTCTCGCACGTTGACTTGTGAGTCAGCTGACAAAGCTTTGAAGGTAATGTTGGCAGTATCAATACTAGTTGAAATATCCTGCCATATTTGACCTATGACAATTCCAACCATAGCAGAAAGTCTTGCTAGGTCTACTGTATATGTATTTGGACATGGTGTAGAGGGTTCTGAAATAGAAGAAGAAGTCCTAGAGGATGGTGGGGCAAGAAATATTTTACCTGCAAGTTCTCCAAAGGGTTTTCTGAGAGCCAGTGGGTGTGAGGATGAATGACAGGAGTGGTAGAGTGGTAATCTCCAGAGGTATCCATTGAATCGCCTGGATTAATCTGCTTAGGAGGTTGTGACATCTCCTTTACTCATTTGCGAGCTTCTTTTTCTCGTATGCGAGCTAGGAAGCCTGGGGTTTTTGAAGTTTCCATTTGAGTAGGATATGTGGCAGGACACTTGGTGTCCTGGCCATGTTGTGTGGTAGGAAAGGGTAGGTAGATAGGTAGAGAGCCTTGGTAACAAGGAGATCTAACAATATACTGTTTGGTGGAGACAATCTGGTAGACTCCAGAATTGTCTAAGCCAACTAAGATTTATTTCTGTAGACGGAGATTGTCTAGGAAGACTCAATATTCACTCATTTCGTTTATCACTATTAAGAGCGGAATAAATTTCGTAAAATAAGATAGAATAGTAAAGACAATATTATATTGTTAAGGTCTCTTCTCAATTACTTGATGATGTCTAAGGCTTGGGAGGTACTTCCATATTTATATTCCATGTCTGAGTGTTCGCGAACTACATCGATTTATCATATAACTATGAACCTCTTTAATTATAACTTGCAATATCAGGTATTCTTGAAAGGTGCGACCACCTGGAGACCCAGAAAGTCGCCACACCCTCTTTGGTAATTACGATATAACTAACTCAGAACCATACTGTTCTCAATAGTAATTATCTAACCATATGAGTCTTTGGACTTGTGGCCTAGTTCTCCAGTCGAACTGAGTTGGCCCCAATTGTCTCTGTCATTAATGAAATAATGGGTTTCCTCTGTGGGTTGCATCTGCGAAGGGAGTCATAATCAAAATCTTTTTTCAGGTCATCTGACTTTAAATATCTATAACTCCTTTCCCTACAAATAGATATCTTCCTGAGAACTTTCTACTAATTCGCAGAAAGCTATTCCACCAGATTGAGAAACATTCTCTCTGTCGGCAACCTTTAGTTGCTCTAGTTAATAGGATTTGAATCACTGCTATAGTATTCGAAGTTATCCTGGTAGCTACAACTTGTTCTGAAACCTAGTTGCAACACTCCATGAAGTCCAATGGCTTCTATGGTAGTGTTCCTTGGAGTTCTAGACTCTTCCAGATATTGTAAGATAGATGTGAATGTATTGATCTCTTGCTGAGATTCTTTACCATTCAATATGATCTCTTTTTACGAAAACCTCCTGCCACTTACAGCCTGTACTGAAGACATTACAACTTTGAAGCCTAGTAACCTTCTGAGTAGTTGACGGATTTACTCCGCTCTACTTCTCAGACCCAGATGAGGATTCCCTCCCATATATCCTGTGCACAGAATCTGGTCGGAGGGACAGTGGTAATATATGTGGTATTATTCTAATACTTTCAATTCTGTGGTGTTATAGTCTCAGGACACAACTGAAATTGATATGTATGATAACATGCTGGTCTTGTAAGAAGGCTGGAGGGGGGTGTTGAAGACCAGAGATTCCAATTCCAGGCAAGATTACTATACTTAGGGTGTTTCCTGGGTATTGGATCCCGGTATTCCTAACAGCGAACTCTTGTGATTCATTGATAGCTGACACAATACAGCAGTGTTAGCATAAGGCCAATATCACTGAAGTGGCATTGAATGCTACTACACAATAATTAGTAGTCTCTATAGAAGTTCCATTTATATTGCATTGTGGATTGTCCAAAATTTTCGCTTGTATTTCCAGTAGAGAGAAATCTTTTACCAAATTAAACGATCCTGTTGATGACTTGATTGAGATTCATTGACAGGATTGTTATTCCGCACTCAAAGAATTACAGGATGGGGAAGAAAGTAGATTTGAACGATTCAAAGTGTAATGTGTTCACAAGATGCTAATCACGTTTCGGGATAAGGTACGATAGTTAGCAGGTGGCCTACTCTACTTGAGAGGGGGTAAGAGCTACTAACTAAGTGAATCTTCGAAAGAGTACAGGGAAAGCAAAAGAGTAACTCTTCAACTGAGTATATTAAAATACTGTCTGTTAAAGTCTGCCTTTTCCATTGTAGAATCTGGTAGTCTTTAAATATACAAATCTGTTCATGTCTAGCATGAATGAAACAAATCACAGGCATCAAGCAATACACTTTGGTAAAACCACTTAAGTATCAAAATAATACTTAAAACAAAATCTTAACCAAGTGCCCATACTGGTTATGTGAAGAGTTCGTTAACTCTGTCTTCTCAGCACATGACAACCTACCAGGACTTGATCAATCCCTGAGAGTAGATGACCTTGTGCAGAGTAGGATTGAGGCTGAAATACTATCCTACTCACATGATATTCTTGGACTAGAAGCGTTTGAGTTAGATGAGGAGGATGCTGATGGAGAGGACTGATTGGAGCATCCTCTAATAAGAACTGAGATGGACATTCACTATGCTACTGAACTTACACCTTATCTGTAAGCATTGGACACTCCTCGCTTACCACTTTCCAGTGGAATAACTCTTTCTGTTAGAAAGATTACTCCTTCAACCTACTTGCTTCAAAATTCTCTTGTTCAGTAATCTCTTCCTGCTTCTCCTTACTATAGTAGTAATATCAAATACCTATAGTTATTAATATCTAGTTAGTTATCATGATTCTCAGCAAACTCACATGTAATGAGACTCTACCAAGTACTATTACAGTTAGCTAAACCTATACCCATACCAGTATCAAGAGACTAGCGCAGTAGGAATGGTGGTAGACCAGAGTCTACCAAGTAGAGGTACAGTTGGTTAGGTACCTCAGTTGGACATGCTATACTATACTAAGAAGTACAGAAGTATTAGTAAGTAGTAGTGGTTACCCTATAGGGTAGAGTAATCTAAGTAGTTAATTTGAGAGTTATCCTAAATTGCTTAACAGTAACTCAGGGTGCTGTTACCCTACCTTCTGACCAGACTTAGCCTGACTTGTGCCATAGATTACCCTGCTATGAAGTCTAGTTACCCTACCTTGAAACTAACTTGTTATGCAGGACTTCGAGAGAAGTTACTAGATTGTTTATCACATGAGACTACATATGTTGTTGTTAGGCTGAGACAACCTGATAAACTTAAGAGTTATCTAGGCCAATCATGATTCATTTCTGTAGATGGAGATTATCTAGAAATGCTCAGTCTTCACTCATTTTGTTTATGACTACTAAGAGTGAAGTAAAGTAGGTAAAGCAAAATGGGATTGTGAGATGATATTATATTATTAAGGTCTTTTCTGCATTGCTTCATAATATCTAAAAGCTTAGGAGGCACTTCAATATTTATATTCTACGTCTGAGTATTCGTGAACTATATCTATCTGTTATACAACTTTGTATCTCTCTGATAATAACTGGCAATGTCGGGTCTTCCTCAAAAGTACGAACACCAGGAGACCCTGAGAATCACCACACTCTCTCCAGCAATTATGATATTGCTATCTAGGAACCATGCTGTTCCCAATAGCAATTATCCCATCATCAGAGTCTCTAACGTTATAGCCTGGTTCTCAAGTTGAACTGAGTTGGTTCCAACAGTTTCTCATGTTGGTAAAATGATCAGTTCATCTGCACATTGTATCTGCGAAGATAGTTGTAATTGCAATCTTCCTGGGACCCCTGACTTTAAACCTCTATAACTCCTTTTTCAACCGACAAATATCTTCCTTAGGACTTCCTACTAACTTGTAGCAGGCTATTCCACTGTATTGACAGATAATCCCGCAGTTGGCAACACTTAATTGCCTTGTATAAGAGGATTCCAATTGTCCTTCTAGTATTAGAAGTTATTCCCGCATCCAAAATGCATTTCTACACCTAGTTGTAATACTCCATAAAGTCTATTAGCTTCTATAATAGTATTTCTTGAACTTCTAGACTATTCTGACTATCATAGGGTAGGTGTGAATGCATTGATTTCTCATTGAGATTCTTTACCATTCCATACCATCTCTTTGTGCAAAAATATCCCCTTACTTATAGCTCATGCCAAAGATTTCACATCTTTGAAGCCTAGTAACTCTCTGAGTAGTTGACGGATTTACTCTATTCTACTTCCCCAACCTAGCCGAAGGTCCCCTCTCATATAATCTGTAAACAGGATCCAGTCAGACAGACAGCAGCGACATATACAGTATTATTCATACCCCCCTAATCCTTTGGCATTTTTGTCACAGGACACAGCAGAGATCTATATGTAGGATGACATTGGAGCTCCATAAGCGAGCGGGAGTGTAGGGTTGGAGACTAGGGATTCTGATTCTGAATAGGGTTTCCCGACTTAAGGTGGTTCCTAGGTATTAAATCCCGATATTTCTAATAGGTTGTCACGAATATGGCTTGGCAAGGAAAAGGTTTTCACATGACATATGGTTATGAGTCACAGGTATGTTATGGTTTCACACATATGACTCATTCCAGTCATATGATTTGTTATGTGTGGGATTTGTGTTGCTTTTGCACATAGCTCAAATATGAGTCAGGGAAGTGCGCCTGGCGAGTATGCCTTGCGAGTGTGCCTTGCGGGTAGGCCTTACACATATGATTTATGTTTCGCACATGACCTCGTTATGAGATCACGGGTTTCACGCATATGACTTGTTTATTGTGTTATGATTGGCTTATGAGTTTTGCACATGACCTCATTATGAGGTCATGGGTTTTGAGCATGTGACCACTTTGGTCACATGAGTAGTTTGTTATGATTTGGTTTTGCACATGTGACCACTTTGGGTCACATGACTACGGGTGGGAAGAACACTATATAAGGAGGCCGATGCCGCTGAGGAGGATGTGTTCATCGTACTTTGTTCTAAGTACTTTTCCTCATCCTTGCCATCGCTTCGCCCTGAGCGTGTCTTTCACACCCATGGTGGGCCTTGATGCCTGGGATTCTGGGAGAGATATCTGAGTTCGCTCAGTAGTTCCTGTGATTTTTGGTGTTGAGGTCTATTAGGCATTGCGTGGCGGATTACTTGTTTGCTTCTCGTTTCATCGCCTGATTGTTTCTCACGATGCTGTCACTTCGAGCACTTCATCACAGTCGTATACAAGCCCCTTTCGGTAAAATGTCTACGGCTTCCTATCTATCGTCTACTCCCTGGTTTCACGTTCAATTGGGGAGGATTGAACTTTGTGTTTGAGGGGATCATCCGTGTCGTTCTTTGGGCCAGCTCATGTTTCTTGTTGGGTTTTAATGGAGTCCTTGGTTCTCACAATACAAACCACACTTTGGTTAGACTGATGACCTTTCCAAGTATCACCTCGTCGTACCAGCTGCATCATTCCTCAGGTAGCAGGGTGGTGCCCGCCCAGCCCCTCTTCATTTCATTTTCATTTCTACAGTCAGAATCCTATGATATTGTTTATCGCCATTCCCTTGGAGTTATTGTCTTTGCGGCATTTACAGTGATTCAGTCAGGTGTCTCCTCCTCACCTCTGTGTGGATGGCTTTGACCCGGACAGACTCTTACCCCCTGGTGTAGTTATTGTTGCTGCCTGGGGTGGTGTGGGACGATTAGCTATCAGACACTTGGGTTGTCTGTGTGTTGGACTGGTTCGGTTATGGTTGGCGGTTGGCGTCTTCACCCATTGCAAGTGGGGCCTACCTTCTGTTGGACTGCTTCTGTTTTGCTTGCCCCTCCCTTCTTGTCACTTTAGTTGGGAGTGCCTCTTGTCCATTGTTTGGTCTGTGCATCTGCCGGACCTGTAAGGCTGGCTTCGGCTGCCTCTGCCGACTCTTTCCCGGCTCAGTTGGACTTCAGTTCGACTGGGTTGGATGGTGTGGCTCATGCCGGTGCCTGCGGGTGTTGGTGCTGCCTCCTTTGTGGCTCCTGGCTTCAGTTGGTAGGCCCCCATTGGCTGGAATGGAGTTGAGGGTGGTGGCTCTGATGGGTGGCCAAGACCAGGGACTGTCTGTGGGGGCTAGGTATAAGCTACCCTGTGGCTATCGAATGGTTGATCTGTACGAGGGGCTGAGGGGAATGGATGGGCTATGTGGTGTCTGGTGCATGGGGCTTGGAGGGGGCTGATTAGGAGGGGAGAGACATCTGCGAGCACTGGTTGTGTATGCGTCAGGCTGGGCGATGTCTAATTAAGTGTTTCCGGCCTGCTGGGGCTGTGAGGTAAAGCTGCTGAGTGCTGTAAAGCTCCCTTGTGGCCCGGCCTGGCTGATGGCCACCTTTGCAGATAGTGGGTTGCAACCACCAGGTTGAACTTGTTTGGGTTCTGCGTGTTGGGTGCTGTGGAGTTTGTTTGGTTTCTTTGGTTTAGCAGTGGGCATGGCTGGCGGGGGCATGGCACCACGGGTGTGAGATAGGCCCCTCTGACCATTCTGGTCTGTCACCACCACTATGTATTTCTTTTGTTTATGGATTTTTTTTTTGGGGGGGGGGTCAGGCAGCAGGTAGAGGTCCTCCGCACTATTACTCTCTTCGGAGGCACTTGGCAAAGTGGGTTCATAGAGTCGACGGCTGGGCTTGCGGATGGGAGAGGTAGACATGTTGGTCACCTCCTCTCTGCCATTGTGTCGCCGGTAGTTTATATTTGTTTTGATTTTGTTGGTTTTTTATTGTGGTGGAGGTTTTGCGGGACGGTGTTCAGACCGAGCGGTAGTGATTTTATATTTTGTTGGACTAGGAACCTGGTTGGGTCGGTCTTTTGCTCAGCTTCGGCTACGCTTAGTCCTGGTTGGCTTCATACCAGAGGGGCTATGGACTTGGACCAGGACGGGCGCTGGGTTGTCTGATGATCTTGTAATTAGTTCTCATGTGGGCCTAACTCGGGGATGGCAGGTGCGGGGCCGTAGACCTTATTAGCTTAGGATTAGTGGTATACCGGTTAGCGGTATCCCTGTGCCGGTGGGGGCATGTTGTATGCCAGTATTGGTGATATGAGTTTAAATACAATTAGACTGACTTCTAAGTACTTTTCCTACGTATTACTTTAACAAATTTAAAACACTTTTATGATCTTTATCTTTATTGCAACGATATCGTTATGCCAAGGAGAACTCTTCAGGGAGAAGAGTTAGAGATACCTTACGATAGGTGTTTCTGATAGAAGACAAAGGACTTGTACTATTGGTAACGTAGGCTGAGGCCTAGTGCTATCATAAGACGAAGAAAGAAGAAGAGAAGTATCGTTCCCCATCGCCAAGAACTAACTATCCTAGGAGGGATTGTTACATAGGTGTTCAAATCTCCAGTTATGCTCATCACTCCTATACAACCAGCTGAGCTTTGAACAAGCTATATGTCAGAGGTGTAGTGGCTAACTCCCCTATTTGGCTCCATTATAAGTCACCAGTGACATGAGCTATGGCCTAGAGAGTTGCTTTAAGCCTAGTAAAATTCTACAAGTGGAGACACTTCTGTAACACCATATACACTCACGCTTTCTGTCAGATAGAAGGTTATCTGCAGGATATGTGAGGGTTTGAAATAAACCTAGTAAATAGTCTCCAAATGGTCTCATGCAAAATGAACCAGAACTAACTGAGTAATACCTCTTTGAAATTAGAAGTAGTATGTGAGGTTACCGGAGACCTATGGGTGAGGTAATGGAAGCCCATTGCCACGAAAGTGTAATAGTATTTGAGAATTATTAAGGGCTCTGAGATACTAGTCTGAGGTTATGATGAGACCAACTTCTAGGAGAGTTGACTCTGGGTAGCGCCTATTCATAGTCAACCTAGTAGAACCAGATAGATGTTCAGGAGCTGCAGATGGTTGTAAGAGACTAAGAGTACATGGGTAGAGAGTTCTATAGTTGGTATTGCATGCACTCAGGCATGTCAGCTCACTACTGACATGTCAACTGTAAGAACTGTTTTTACTCCTAAAGTTGCATTGTAGATTCAGTGGCTAAATCACTTCTGTCAAGAGGATATTAGCAAACCACAGAGTAGTCTAGTTTGCTATGGTGGATCTTTGGTTCAATCCATAGAGGTTGGCTAGACAGCCCAAGGAAGTTGAGTGCTTGTCAATGCAGAGTAGTGATGGAAAGAAACTGGCAGTATATGAAATCTAGTTAAGGATATGTAAGTTCTCCTCTACTCTGGCAATCAAATACCTCTCAATATTACAGCTTAATTGAGTAAAGCTGTGACTGAACGATATTAGGTTTTACCACTTAGTTTCTTCAAACTCTACTGTTGAGACTTTGACATTTATTATATTTGTTCCCATTAGCAGAAGAATTCATCTCAGTGCTGTCGCAATCTCGAGATCCATCTTCCCAGATAGGGTTCCTGTTACATCACTAAACCACAATTATCCAATACTTCAAACTACCTACTAGCAACTCAAACTCTACCTTGAGCACTGGTAATATTAGAAAGAACAAGGAAGTATCTAGCATATCTACCAGGCCCATATTAAGTGCTGAGGTTAAACCATTCTATCTGGAGAGTAGTAGAAGTGAGGAGGATTTTGATGATGCTAGCCACTAGACATGTGTGCCAACAAAGTGAATTCAAAGAGTTTGGTATTTTAATGATGCCTATAATAAGTTGTTCCTGGAAATATCATGGAAATATATCATTCTTAGCTGTCCCAAACTTTCACTGTCCCAGATAAAATCTTCAGATTTTACTCGTCCAGGAAAGTGAGGTGAAACTGTACTTGTAATAATAGTAATAATGCTTGTAATAACAAGGATAATTGAACCCCACCTCGCATTTAGGAGCTTGCATAATAGGATGAGAAAAAATCATTTTGACTTCTTTTGTTGTGTCAGCTGTTGCGTTGATGATACTGTACATTCAACACATACTTCTTTTTGCTGCAGATTACTGTAATGATCCCTCCTTGGATAGTTATTTCTTGGCGATGGGGAACAATACTTTTCTTCTTCTCCTTCTTCCTTCGTCTTATAATAGCACTAGGCCTCTGCCTACGTTAGCGATAGTACAAGATTTTTGTCTTCTATCGGAAACACCAATCATAGATTTTTCTCTAACTCTTCTGCGTGAAGAGCCTTCCTTGGTGTAATGATATCGTTGTAATAAAGAGAAAGATTGTAAAAGTGTTTTAGATTCGTTAAAGTAATAAATAGGAAAAGTACTTAGAAGTCAATCTAATTTTATTTAAACTCGTATCACCAACACTGGCATACGATGAGCCCCTGCCAGCACAGGGATACCGCTAACCAGTATACTACTAATCCTAAGCTAACTAAGTCTACGGTCCCGCACCTGCCATGTCCAAGTCATGCCCGCACGGAAACTAATTACAAGACCATCAAACAACCAAGTGCCTGCCCCGGTCCAAGTCCGTAACTCCTCCTGTATGAAGCCAACCAGCATTAAGCGTAGCCGAAGCTGAGCAAAAGACCAACCCAACCAGGTTCCTCATCCAACAAACATAAAATCACTACCGCCCGGCCCGAACACCGTCCCACAACACCTCCACTACAGTAGAAAACCATCAAAACTAAAACAAACATAAACTACAGGCGACACAATGGCAGAGAGGAGGTGACCGACATGTCCACCTCTCACATCCGCATGCCAGGCCGTCGACCCTATGAACCCACTTTGCCAAGTGCCTCTAAAGAGCGTAATGGTAAGGAGGACCTGTACCCGCTGCTTGTCCCCCAAAAACAAACTCACAAACAAAAGAAATACATAGAAGTAGTGACAGACCTAAACGGCCAGTGGGGCCTATCTCCCACCCGTGGTGCCTTGCCCCCTCCAGCCATGCCCATTGCCAAACCAAAGAAACCAAACAAATCCTACAACAACCCAGCATGCAAGACCCAACCAAGTCCAACCAGGTGGTCGCAGCCCACTATCCGCACAGGTGGCCATCAACTATCCAGGTCATCGAGGAGCTTTACAGCACTCAGCAGCTTCACCCAACAGCCCCATCAGGCCGGAAACACTTAATTAGATATCGTCCAACCTGACTCATGCCTAACCGGTGCTCGCAGGTGCCTCTCCCCCCCCAATCAGCCCCCCCCAAGCCCCACACACCAGGTACCACAGAGCCCATCCAGCCCCTCCAGCCCCTCAGACAGATCAACCATCCAACAGCCACAGGACAACTATACCTAACCCCATCAGGCAGTCATTGGTCTTGGCCACACCAACAGAGCCACAACCCCTGACTCCATATAGGCGAGGGGGGCCCACCAGCCACAGCTGGGAGACACAAAGGAGGCAGTACCAACACCCGAACGTATCAGCACCTGCCACACAATCCAGCCCAGCCAGACCAAAGTTCAACTGAGCCGGAAAAGAGTAAGTAGAGCCAGCTGAAGCCAGCCCGACAGGTCTGGCAACAGGCACGGAACGAAGGACAGGCAAGAGGCATCTCCAACTGATGTGACAAGAAGAAGGAGAGTGAAAGAACAGAAGCAGACAAACAGAAGGTAGGCCCCACTTGCAATGGGTGAAGCAGCCAACCACAGACCACAACCGAACCACCGAGACACACAGACAACACGAGTGTCTGGCAGCCAATCGACTCACACCACCCCAGGTAGCAAGAAAACCACACCAAGGGGTAAGATCTTTCAGGGTTAAAGCCATCCCCACCGAGGCGAGGAGGAGACACCTGACTGAACCACCGTAAATGCCACAAGGATAAAGCTCCAAGGGAACGGTGATAAACAACATCGTAGGATTCCGACCGTAGAAACATGTAGTAACGAGGAGGGGGCGGGCCGGCGAGGCCCCCTCCCCAGTGGATTGATGCGGCCAGTACGATGTGTTGATACTTGGGAAGGTCATCTGTTTAACCCAAGTGCGTTTTGTATCGCGAGAACTACGGACTCCGTTAAAACCCAACAAAAGATATGAGCTGGCCCAAAGAACGACACGGGTGATCCCCCCAAACACAATGTTCAATCCCCCCAATCGAATGCGAAACCTGCAAGTAGACGATAGACAGGAAGCCGTAGACATTTTACTGAAATGGGCTCATATGCGACCGTGATGAAGTGCTCGAAGTGACAGCATCGTGAGAAACCATCAGGCGACAAAACGAGAAGCAAACAAGTAGTCCGCCACGCAACATCTAACAAACCTCAACACCAAAGACCGCAAGAACTACTGAGCGAACTCACATATCTCCCCCAGAATCCGAGGCATCAAGGCCCCTCATGATGGTGAAAGAAACGCTCAGGGCGAAGCGATAGCAAGGACGAGGAAAAGTACTTAGAACAAAGCATGAAGAACCTATCCTCCAGGGCCACATTGGCCTCCTTATATAGTGTTCTTTCCGGTCATAATTATGTGACCCAAAGTAGTCCCATGTGCAAAACCAAATCATAACAAACTAGATATGTAACCAAGGAGGTCACATGCTCAAAACCTATGACCTCATAGCGAGGTCATGTGGAAAAACTCATAAACCAATCATAACATAATAAACAAGTCATATGACTCAACTGAATCATATGTGTGAAACCCATGACCTCATAACGAGCTCATTTGCAAAACATAAATCATATGCGCAAGGCATACCTCCAAGGTACACTCACAAGGCACACTCGTCTGGTGCACATCCCATGACTCATATTTGAGCCATGTGCAAAAGCATCACAAATCCCACACATAACAAATTATATGACTCGAATGAGTTATATGTGTGAACCAATAACATACCTGTGACTCATAACTATGTATCACGTGAAAACCTTCTCCTCACCAAGCTATATTCGTGACAATTATAATGTTACTCTGTTGTAAGGAGTAACTCAGGACCCGTTCAAGGGGTGAAGAGAAAAATGCTTCTCCACCAATATTTTTTTGCCTAGTAACTGTGGTAGCCACTCTGTATAGATAGGATTTATAAGTACAATAGCTTAATAGACGGGTGGGTTAAGCCTTGAACTCACAGATGGGAGGAGAAAGAGAAGAAGGAATGGAAAGAGGTTTGTTAGTAGTCGAGAATGGTACTATAATATGACCGCTTTTTTGTTAGAAACTATATATGGGAACTTTTTTTACCGAGACAAGAAAAATGCATTTGAAGTCTGGCAACCAGAAAAAAATAATTTCTGGTAAATCACATGTTAGTTTTCCTCCAAGTTTGACATGCTACTTTATCATGAAAAAAATATTTAACAATATTTTAATTACATAGAAAATATCAGAAGGAAATAACAAATATTGTAATGTAAAAATCAAAATGTAAATACAACTCTATGGAATGTTGTTAGGCTTTTTATTTTTAGAACCAGGTGGTTGACCATGTTTTCATAGTTGACTGACAGTACTTGTACTAGATTCCCCTTGTGGACTTCCCAGTTGCTGATTCCAGTTAATTGCTAGCCTTGTATTCCCATTATTTACTTGCCTTGATGGATGTAACGATCCCTCCTCAGATAGTTAGTTCTTGGCGATGGGCAATGATACTTCTCTTGTATTTCTTCTTCTTTCTTTGTCTTACAATAGCACTAGGCCTCCGCCTACATTACAGATATTACAAAACCTCTATCTTCTATCGGAAACATCTGTCATAAGCTTTCTCTAACTCTTCTCCGTGAAGAGCTTTCCTCTGAATAACAATAAATATTGCAATAAAAATAAAGATCGTAAAGGTGTTTTAGATTTGTTAAAGTAATAAGTAGGAAAAGTACTTAGAATTCAATCTAATTTTATCTAAGCTCGTACTACCAACCCCAGCATACGACGAGCCCCTATCAGCACAGAGATACCACTTACAGGTATACCACTAATCCTAAGCTAATCAAGTCTACGGTCCCATACCTACCATCCTTGAGTAATGACCGCATGAGAACTAATTACAAGACCATCAAACAAGCCAGCACCCGCCTCAGGCCAAGTCCATTGCCCCTCTGGTATGAAGCCAACCAGTACTAAGTGTAGCCAAAGCCGAGTAAAAGACCAACCCAACCAGGTTCCTCATCCAACAAATATAAGATCACTACTACCCAGTCTGTAAACCAACCCACGAAACCTCCACCACAATAGAAAACCAACAAACACACAAACTAATACTACAGGTGATACAATGGCAGGAAGGAAGTAACCAACATGTTAACCTCTCGCATCTGCATGTCAGGCCGTTGACTCTATGAACCTACTTTGTCGGTTGCTTGCACAGAGCGTACCAGTGAGGAGGACCTGTACCAGCTGCATGTCCCCTAAACAAAATCACAAATATAAGAAATACATAGAGGTAGTGACAGACCGAAAAGATCAATGGGGCCTATTTCCCACCTGTGGTGCCATGCTCCCTCCTGCCCAACCTGTAGCCAAACCAAAGAAACCAAACAAACCCTACAACGCCCAGTGTGTAAAACCCAAACAGGTCCAACCGGGTGGTCGCAACCCACTATTCGCACAGGTGGCCATCAGCCAGCCAGTCTGTCAGGGAGCTTTACAGCACCCAGTAGCTTCATCCCACAGCTCAAGTCTGACTGTAAACACTTAATTAGGCCTCACCCAACCTGATGCAGGCCTGACTGGTACTCGCAGGTGCCTCTCCCCCTCTAATCAGCCCCTCACAAGCCCCACACGCCAGACCTCACAGAGCCCATCAAGCCCCAAAGTACCTCAGACAGATCAATCATCAGATAGTTACAGGACAGCCCATACCTAGCCCAATCAGGCAGCTACTGGTCGAGGCCGCACCAATAGAGCCCCAACCCCGAGTACCTTGTAGTCGAGTGGGACCCACCAGCCACCGCCAGGAGTCACAAAGGAGACAGCATCAATACCCGAAGGCACCGGCACCAGCCACACCATCTTACCCAGCCAAAACAAAGTCTAACCAAGCCGGGAAAGTGTAGGCAGAGCCAGCAGAAGCTGGCCCCACAGGACCAGCTTCAAGCACAGACCCAACATCGGGCAAGAGGCACCACCAACTGATGCGACATGAAGTGGGAGGGCGAACACATAGGAGCAGAAAAACAGAAGGAAGGCCCCACATGGAATGGGTGAAGCCGCCAACCACAATCTACAACAGAATCACCGAAACGCACAGACAACGCGAGTGCTTAGCAGCCAATCGTCCCACACTACCCCAGGTAGCAACAATAACCACACAAGAGGGTAAGAGTTTTAAGGGTCAAAGCCATCGCCACTGAAGCAAGGAGGAGACACCTAACTGAACCACGATAAATGGTGCAAGGACAAAAACTCCAACAGAATGGTGATAAACAACATCGTAAGATTCCGACCATAGAAACAAAAAATGTAACGAGAGGGGCTGAGTGGGTACCAACCTACCACCTGAGGAATGATGCGGCCAGTATGATGAGTTGAACTTAGGAAGGTCATCTGTCTAACTCAAGGGCATTTTTGTATTGCGAGAACTAAAGTCTCTGTTAAAACCCAACATCATGAGCTGGCCTAAAGAATGACACGGGTGATCCCCCCAACCACTATGTTCTATCCCCCCCATTCGAACATGAAACCTGCGAGTAGACAATAGACAGGTAGCTGAGGACATTTTACTGAGAGGAGCTCGTAAGCAACCGTAATGAAGTGGTCGAAGTGACTGCATCGTGAGAAACCATCAGGTAACGAAACGAGAAGCAAACAAGTAGTCGGCCAAGTAACACCAGCAGACCTCAAGACCAAAAGCCCCCGAAACTACCGAGTGAACTCAGATATCTACCTCAGAATCTAAGGCATCAAGGCCCACAGTGGGTATGAAAGAATCGCTAAGGGCGAAGCGACGGCAAGGACAAGGAAAAGTACTTAGAATTCAATCTAATTTTATTTAAACTCGTACAGCCAACATTGGCATATGACGTGCCCCCGCCAGCACAGGGATACCGCTAACTGGTATACCACTAATCCTAAGCTAACTAAGTCTACGGTCCCGCACCTACCATCTCTGAGTCATGCCTGCACGAGAAATAATTACAAGACTATCAAACAAGCCAGCATCCACCCCGGTCTAAGTCTTTAGCTCTTCTGCTATGAAGCCAACCAGTACTAAGCGTAGACGAAGCCGAGCAAAAGACCAACCCAATGTCATGAATGTGGCTTAGTGAGGAAAAGGATTTCACGTGACACATGGCTATGAGTCACAGGTATATTATTGGTTCACACATATGACTCATTCGAGTCATATGATGTGTTATGTGTGGGATTTGTGATACTTTCGCACATGACTCAAATATGAGTCATGGGACGTGCGCCTGGTGAGTGTGTCTTGCAAGTGTGCCTTGCAAGTGGGCCTTGCAGGTATGCCTTACACATATGATTCATGTTTCACACATGACCTCGTTATGAGGTCATGGGTTTCACTCATATGACTTGGTCGAGTTATATGACTTGTTTATTATATTATGATTGGTTTATGAGTTTTTGCACATGATCTAGTTATGAGGTCATGGGTTTTGAGCATGTGACAGTGTTGGTCACATGATTAGTTTGTTATGATTGGATTTCGCCCATGTGACGACTTTGGGTCACATGACTCTGGGCAGGAAGGATATAATATAAGTATAACCGGTATGGATACGCAGTTATTGGTTTTGTTTTATGTTTTATTTTAAGTATCACTTTGATACTTGTTTTGTTTTAAGTATCGTTTGATACTTGGTTTTGTTTTATGTTTTGTTTTAAGTATCGCTTTGATACTTAATTAGTTTCACTAAAGCGTAGTGATTAATACCTTTGATTAGTTTCGTTCATGCTAGACATGAACAGATTTGAGTATTTAAAGACTCCCTATTTCTACGATAGAAAAGGCAGACTTCGACAGACAGTATTTCAATATACTTGGTTGAACGGTTACTTCTTTGTTCCCCAGTATACCCTCCAAGCCCCCTTTAGTTCTCAGCTCTCTCCTCCTCTCCGGAAGAGCCGGCCACCTGCACACTATCATATACCTTACCGATAACATGATTAGTACCTTGCGAAAGCGTTACATTTTTTTAACCTCTGCTAGTGGTTAAGAACCTGTCCCCAGATTTAGGCCTGATCAACCTATCGGTATCCACTTCAGAACGCTAGTGGAGAGAAGCGGCTGAATCACGGCACATTCGGCTTAGTCTCAAATCCAAGATAGAGTCTTTGACAACCCGGAGTGGGAAGCAAATCCCACAGCAAGACCTTAAAAGAAAGAAACAACCCCGATGCTCTGCTAAGGAGCTAGGCGAACCCGCAAACATGGAAGACATACAACCTCTAGGAGAATTTCCTTTTACTCCAGCAAAGAAGCCTTTCTTTGAACCTTCAATCGACCCCAAATCTCACAGTGAATCAGAGATGGCTAGCGCAGGAGGAGGGCCCTCTGGAGGAGCAAAATCTCGGGCTAGGCCTGAAGAAGAGAAGGTACCTGCAGCATTTGAACCTCGTAAGTTTAAACTCGACCTCCCAGCAAAGTTTACAGGAAAAGGAAAAGACCTCAAACTCGAAGCCTTTGACCGATAGGCGACGGAACTCACACACTATCTTCTCCTGCAAGGGAAATATGTGGAAGACCCTACAACCGGACTATACATTGGTTTATTCTGCGAGGGAAAGGCAACCGATGCTTACCACTAATGCTATAAGGACTACGGCAGAAATGTGAGACTAAGAGGATCTATAGTCCTCGATTACCTGAAAGGACGATTCCAATCCTCTATTACCAACGACCTCCTATACAACAAATTCAAGCAGCTCCAGCCAGTTAATGGAATGCATGTCAAGAGGATAACAGATGTAGCTATGGATATATTATTGTATCAGGACCGAATGAAAAAGGGAAGAATTTCCGAATACATCTTTAAGTGACGATTCTATGATACTATACACCCTACCCTCCGGCGAGAAGTTGAACCACTCGAGGAAGACGACGACGATATTGCCACAATAATTGCAAGAGCAGAATGTTAGGACGCCATCCTCTATGAGACCAAGGCATACAAGACACAGACGTCCTCTAGCAAGAACAGCCAACAATGACACAAATCCTCAGATAACTCTGAAGATGATACCCCTCAGGTTTTCAAGAAGAAAACCAAACCTTCCAAACAATCGAGACAGCAGAAAGAAGAATGCTTTGAATGTGGAAAAACAGGACACATGGCAAAGAACTGCCCTACGAAGAAAGGGAAAGGTAAAGGGATTAAGCAAGAAGCATTGGCCAACAATATTGAGAATGATAGTGATGATGCTCAATCCAGCAAATATGAGGAAATTCATATCGGATATATCGATGTAGAGTGCAACAGTGTCCGGCCTCTGGCTACATTTAAGGCACACACCCCCCTGGAAGGTACAATTCTGATCAACGGCAAGAAGGTTCAAGTCCTATTTGACACTGGCGCGATCGGAAGAGATATGATCAGTAATGCCTTTGTCTCTGTCCATGGACTTCCAACTCGAGACCTTAACCAACCCATTCCAGTCAATATGGCGGTTAAGGGATCACGATCCACAAGCCATAAAACCTGCAGCGCAACTATTCAACTTGGTTCTGCCGTCCTACCACCCCAGGAAATGCTGGTTGGAAATCTAGCCAAATACGATGCCCTAATAGGAATGCCATTCCTGAACCGCCACAAAGCTATAATCAGGTGTGGGGAATCAACCATCGATTTCCCAGACCAAAAGGTCCGAGTCTCATACAAACCAACAAGCGGAGAGTACCGAGCTGCAGTCTGTGAAGCAACTGCCCAACGCCTATTTGATGAATACTCTGATGTATTCCCTGATCAGATACCTGAAGAACTACCGCCTATGAGAGAAGTGAACCATCACATCCGTCTCCAAGACCCCTCTAATATTAAGAACCAACCCACCTACTCTATCCCTTACCGATATAAAAGCCCACTATGCAACTGGATCAACTAACAACAAACCAGAGGAGTCATCTATGGAGCAGAAGCCCCAGGTGCCGCTCCTAATTTTGTTCAATCCAAAGCAGATGGCAAAAGAATCCGCCCCTTGGTTGACCTCAAACTACCAAATGAAAACAAAGTTAGGGACAGCTGTGCTATCTCCAACCAAACCCAAATCCTGAATGCAGTTGGACGGGCTAGATTCCAAAGCAAGATTGACCTAAGCGATGCCTATTTCTAAACAAGGTTAGACCCGGAATCCGAATGCTACAACACTTTCAAAACACCCTTCAGAAGTTTCAGTAGCCACGTTATGTTACAAGGTGATATGAAGGCACCCACAACTTTTATCCGAATTATGGAAAACCTCTTAAGCGAATACCTCCACCATTTTGTTTAGGTCTATATTGATGATATTCTCATCTTCTCGAACACTAAAATAGAACATACCTACTATATAGGTTTGGTTTGTACAATACTAAAGGAAGCTGAATTCTACGCTAGTAGAAGCAAGTTAATTCTATTTACTGATAAGCACGATATCCTAGGACATGTGATAGATGACGAAGGGATACATGCAGCCCCTGGAAAAATATCCTGTTTAACAGAATGGACAACACCCTGGAATCAAAAGGAACTCATGCGATTCTTAGGACTAGTCAACTATATCTCCCAGTTCCTTCCACACCACGCCACTGTGACAGCGCCGCTCATAGACCTTACCGGCAATGCAGAATTTGTCAGGACCCACACTGATGACCAAGTCTTTACCAACATCAAGGAATTAATTAAAAATGCCAATGTTATACAACCTATCGACTACAGTATACCGGACCCGATATGGGTGATTACTAACGCATTGGGCGTTGGAGTTGGAGCATGGGTCGGACAAGGAGCCTCCCATGAAATGGCAAGACCGGAGGCATTACATAGCAGGAAGTTCACTAATTCACAGATGAACTATGAAACGACGGGCAAGGAAGCCCTTGCTGTGATTGATGCTCTTACCGCCTTCAACCACATCCGGATGGGCAATACCTTCACTATAGTTACCGACCACCAACCCCTCACTAATCTTAAAACAGAAAGAATACCGGGAAGGAGAAGAATGCGATAAATAGGAGAAATCAGCAAATACGATATAAAAATCATCTATACCACTGAAAGAACGAACTATTTAGCTGACGCTCTCTCTAGCCTATATGAGAACCAAGAACTCACAAACCCTCCTCTTGTTCATGACCACACAAGACAAAGCGAAGACAGCCCTGACGACACCTCCTATGAACAAGAACCATCGATGGCTACCGCCAGCTCTGCCGCTCCCTCCAATCCTTTCTCTTACACCATATACAGAGCTGCCGGAACTGAACGAGGAGAAGACATTGATAACGAATGGAAAGACAAATGCACCCTCCGCAGCACACCTCCTCACGAGCTTGAACAAAGCAGACTCCACTGGTCCCACTGCTACCACGATACCTGCCCTTTTCACTAAACTGAAATTAAATTCAGCCACAGATACCAGCAACCGTACTATATGTCTGCTGATGATTCCAAAAACACCAGTTTCGATACTGCAGAAGATGATCGATGAAGATGATTCGACTCAACCCCCTCATACCTTTAATCCTGTCCCAACATGATACCAAGATCTTGAAGAACTCGAACAAGCAGCAGCCTGCATGGATGCAATATCCTACTTACACCCCCGACAGTCAGCTCCGCCATCCTCTCCTCCCATAACCGAGTCACAACCACCATATGGTGGACCCTTACGAGTGTACAATGATGAAACCATTGTTTCTGTCATACCCCCTACGATTCCCAAACATCAGCGACAACTCTATAAAACCTTTGAAGAAGAGGAAGACCGTATTGAACCGACAAGAGGATCACTGATTGAAGATGAATGAGATGTTAGATCAACCACAGAGGAATTAACCTCCTCTTTCCGAAGCCAAATGATACCAGGATATCGCCATGACCCGATCTACTACAAAGCTATGGATAGCTCCAGGCTTGGAGATCTCGCCCCCTACAACATATCAAATGGAATGGTCTATACCAGCACCCATTATGGTGAACATTGCCTATACATCCCGAAAGGCCATATGTTCAGTGGAATGACTATTACAGAATATGTTATTACTGAAGTCCACAACAAAGGATACCATAGTACGGATCGCAACCTCCAATATGCCTGAGAATATGTTTAGTACCCTGAAATGCGAAAAGATCTCCGCGATTTCGTCAAACTATGTGGAACTCAATGTGAGGCTATGACAACAGATTTTTGGACTATTGTTGAACCGTGATGCTATCCAACTTGAAGACTATTTCGAAATCCTCTGGATAGACTACTGTCCTGATTGCGACCATACTTGGGTTAACGTACAGCATGAATCTGGCATCTGTGACTACTGTGATTTGCATTTCTTTGAGTCAAAGAGATTTCTTAGGATTTCTTCTTGTCCCTGGTGCAACACTTATGATAAAGAATTCATAGCAGAAACTAAAGCTTTTAGTTTCTCAGACTCCGCTTTTGATGATTGTTAGGTTTTTGTTTGTTTAAACAGTTGTTTTGTTTTGGGAAATGTAACCGGTACGAGTACTCGGTTATTGGTTTTATTTTATGTTTTGTTTTACGTATCGCTTGGATACTTGGTTTGTTTTAAGTATCGTTTAATACTTGGTTTTATTTTATATTTTGTTTTAAGTATCGCTTTGATACTTGGTTTGTTTTAAGTATCGCTTGATACTTGGTTTTGTTTTATGTTTTGTTTTACGTATCGCTTTGATACTTAATTAGTTTCACCAAAGCGTATTTATTGATACCTTTGATTAATTTCGTTCATGCTAGACATGAACAGATTTGTGTATTTAAAGACTGCCTGTTTCTACGATAGAAAAGGCAGACTTCGACAGACAGTATTACAATATACTTGGTTGAACGGTTACTTCTTTGTTCCTCAGTACATCCTCTAAGCCTCCTTTAGTTCTCAGCTCTCGCCTCCTCTCCAGAAGAGCAGGCTACCTGCCTACTATCTTATCCCTTACCGATAATGTGATTAGCACCTTGCGAATACGTTACAATAAGAAGGCTAATGTGGCCAAGGAGGATAGGTTCTTCACACTTTGTTCTAAGTACTTTTTCTTGTCCTTGCCATCGCTTCGCCCCGAGCGTTTCTTTCACCATCATGATAGGCCTTGATGCCTTTGATTCTGGGAGAGATATCTGAGTTCGCTCAGTACTTCCTGGGGTCTTTGGTATTGAGGTTTGTTAGGGGTTACATGGCGGATGACTTGTTTGCTTCTCATTTCGTCGCCAGATTATTTCTCACGATGCTGTCACTTCGAGCACTTCATCACGGTCGCATATGAGCCCCTTTCTGTAAAATGTCTACGGCTTCCTGTCTATCATCTACTCCCAGGTTTCGCGTTCGATTGGGGGGATTGAACATTATTTTGGGAGGATCACCCGTATTGTTCTTTGGGCCAACTTATGTCTTTGTTGGGTTTTAAAGGAGTCCTTAGTTCTAGAGATACAAAACGCCCTTGGGTTAGACTGATAACCTTTCCCAGTATCAACGTATTGTACCGGCCGCATCAATCCACGGGGGAGGGGGCCTCGCCAGCCCCCCCCTCCTCATTACTACATCTTTCTATGGTCGGAAATCCTATGATGTTATTTATCATGGTTCCCTTGGAGTTTTGTCCTTGTTGCATTTACGGTAGTTCAGTGAGGTGTCTACTCTCTGTCTTGGTAGGGATAGCTTTGACCCTGAAAAACTCTGCCCCCTGGTGTGGTTGTCTATGACTACCTGGGGTGGTGTGGAAGGATTGGCTGCTAGACACTCATGTTGTCTGTGCGTTGGGTTGGTTTGGTTGAGGTTTGTGGTTGGCAGGATCACCTATTACAAGTGGGGCCTACCTTCTATTTGACCGCTTTTGTTTCCTTTGCTTATACCTTCTTGTCGCATTAGTTGGGAGTGCCTCTTGCCCTCATTTGGTCCATGCCTGTTGCCGAACCTGTAGGGCTGGCTTTGGCTGAATCTGCTTAACCCTTTCCCGATGCGGTTGGACTTCAGTTCAGCCGGGTTGGACGGTGTGGCTGGTGCCATTTCCTTCGGATGCTAGTACTGTTTCCTTTGTGGCTCCCGGCTGTGGCTGGTGGGCCCCCCTCGGCTATACAATGTTGAGGGTTGGGGCTCCATTGGTATGGCCAAGACCAGTAGCTGCCTAATGGGACTGGGTATAGGCTGTCCTGTGGCTGTTGGGTGGTTGATCTGTCTGAGGGGCTGGGGGGACTAGATGGGCTCTGCGGTGTATGGTGTGTAGCGCTTGGGGGGGGCTGATTAGGGGGGGAGAGGCACCTGCAAGCACCGGTCATGCCTGTGTCAGGTTGGGCGAGGTCTAATTAAGTGTTTCCAATCCGGTTGGAGCTGTTGGGTGAAGCTGCTGAGAGCTGTAAAGCTCCCCGGTGGGCTGGCTGGCTGATGGCCACCTCTGCCGATAGTGGATTGCGAAAACCTCGTTGGACTTGTTGGTGTCTCGCGAGCTAGGGTTTTGGGGGTTTGTTTGGTTTCTTTGATTGGGCTACGGGTTTGGCAGGAGGGGGCATGGCACCACGGGTGGACGATAGGCCCCACTGACCTTATCGGTCTGTCACCAGCTCTATGTATTTCTTTTGTTTATGGATTTTGTTTTTGGGGGACAGGCAGCAGGTACAGGTCCTCCTTACCATTATGCTCTTCGGAGGTACTTGTCAAAGTGGGTTTATAGGGTCGACGGCTGGGCATGTGGATATGAGAGGAGGACATGTTGGTCACCTCCTCTCTGCCATCGTGTCACCCGTAGTTTATATTAGTTTTGGTTTTGTTGGTTTTCTACTGTGGTGGAGGTTTTGCAGGACCGTGTTTAGACCGGGCGGTAGTAATTTTATATTTTGTTGGACTAGGAACCTGGTTGGGTCGGTCTTTTGCTCCGCTTCAGCTATGCTTAGTGCAGGTTGGCTTCATACCAGAGGGGCTACAGACTTGGACTGGGGCGGGCACTGCGTTGTTTGATGGTCTTATAATTAGTTCTCATGTGGGCATGACTCGGGGATGGCAAGTGCGTGACGGTAGATCTGGTTAGTTTAGGATTAGTGGTATACCGGTTAGCAGTATCCCTGTGCCAGTGGGGGCTCATCATATGCCAGTGTTGGCAGTACGAGTTTAAATAAAATTAGATTGACTTCTAAGTACTTTTCCTACTTATTGCTTTAACGAATATAAAATACCTTTACAATCTTTATCATTATTGAAACCTTATTTTTACGCCAAGGAACGTTCTTCATGAAGAAGAGTTAGAGAAAGCTTACCATAGGTATTCCAAATAGAAGACAGAGGTCTTGTACTATTAGTAACGTAGGTAGAGATCTAGTGCTATCCTAAAACGAAGAAAGGAAAAGAGAAGAAGAAGTATCGTTCCCTGTCACTAAGATCTAACCATCCAAGGAGGGATCATTACTTTACAAAGCGTCACCTGAAGCGACACTAAACGATACAAGACGCCATCCTTCAACCCAGATAGGGAAGGAGATATCGACATCGACGATCAAAACCTCAACCTAGGTGGATTCAGCAACGCCCTGGATCACGTTTCAGCAGAGACCTCAAGGGCAGCCAGCCCAGTAAACCCAGAAGAAGGATCACCAGGCGATAGCTTCTCCGCAGGAACTCCACCACCTGAGAGAATGCCAGGATCAGCAGTACCTACGCCACTGGCTCCTGCTGCTCCCGCACCAAGCACTAGCATACTTGGAATGACTGAGAATCAATTTCAAGCATTTCTAGCAGCAACATGAAACACGGGACAAGGAAATATCCAATGACTGAAAGCAAAAAAACCCGACACAGATGAAGGAGCTGAAGACAAGCTAAGAATATTCTTGGCACAATACGAAGGGTATTTTGCTGTTAAGGGATATGGAGATTACCATGATTAGATCAAGATTCCATATGTGGAATCCCTACTGAGAGCACTCACAGGGCAATGGATCATGCCCTTCCAAGATGGGAGTACACAGAGGAAATGGATCATGTACGAAGAATTCCAGGCAACACTCTTTGAGCAATTTGGAGATCCTAATGCTAAAGATACAGCAAGACGAAAGCTGGAGAAACTCCAACAAGGAAAACAAACCTTTTCGGCATACTGGAATGAATGCCGACTATTGGAATATGAGGCCGAATTTAATGATACTACTCTCTACATCATCCTTCTAAGAAACTGCAGTGAGAGACTCCGAGAGGTATGGGGAATCTCTGACTTGTGCTATACAACAGCAGAACGATTTGCAAGATGGGCGATCAATAAGGAAAGCAAACAAAACATGGTTCGAGGCAACTCAGAAAGCACTATAGCACACAGGGCAGTCCAGTCATTCAGAAATGTAGACGGAACCTTCAAACCGCAAGCAGCTCGAGGTGAAAGTCGAGCATTACCACCAGGCCAGCCAACGGAGTTAGACAAATCAACAGCAGGACCTGCTCTGAACCTGTCTAAGGAAGAATACACTAAAAGGATAATCGGGAAACTCTGCCTAAGATGCGGAAAAGCAGGGCATGGGATACGAGAATGCAGAAGCCGACCCGACAGCGGGTACCAAGGCACCAAAGCTGCGGGAAATAATCACTTGCGAAATCCAAAGAGGAGCAACATTCGCGAAATGATCGCAGAAGATTCACCGGCGGAAAACGATGAGGGTCTCCAGTAAACGGTAGTCTGGGAGACCCAAGATGTGGACCTGGAAAATCTATCAAGTTAGCAAACTAGTACACTGCACTACATATGCAAAGAGGAGAAGAAGATGGAGATCATGTAATGATCAAGGCGAAGATATACAGCAAAGAAAATGAAAAAATAACAATCTACGCAATGCTCGACTCCGGGGCTACTGCAGATTTCATCGACCAGGAAATCTGTGACAGATACGGCCTCCACACCAAACAAGCGAAGAAAGCGAGACAAGTCTACCTAGCGATTGGAAAGCCAAGCCCAATGGGTTCTATAACCCATACGGTGACAGTACCTATGGACATTGACAGCTATAGGGAAATGGCAACCTTTTAGGTAGGAGATCTCAAGAACCATGAGATAGTCCTCGGTATGCCATAGTTGCAAAAACATAATCTGATAATCAATTGGAACAAGAATAAGTTGACCTTTATAAGCGAACTATGTATAACACGATGTCTCAACAGTTCGTCTGTGGTCTGCTCAACACCGATACGAGAAGCGTAAGAAGAAACTTTGTATGCAAAGTTCACCGAGATACGGTAAGATAAGAGAGTCCGGATACAAAAACTGGAGCAAGAGGCAAATGTGCCTACCAAGAGTTGCAAAGGGGCAGCAGGGCACGACCTGTATGCCAATAAAGGAATCAATATACCTGCCAACGGGCAGGCAATGATAGCAACAGGAATAGCCATCGGACTACCAGAAGGCCCTTATGGACGAATAGTACCCAGTAGTTGTCTAGCAGTGAAACATTGACTCATGACCATAGCAGGGGTGATAGACGTTGACTATACAGGTGAAATCAAAGTGGTCCTGGCAAACCTGGCTCAAGAGGACTCCGAAGTCCAAAAGGGTGATTGAATTGCACAGTTGATCATCGAAAAAATCAACACACAGGATCTGCATGATATAGATCAGCTGGAAGAAACCACAAGAGGAGACAAGGGATTTGGAAGCACAGACCAAAACTAGCCCAATACAACAAAAAGAACTGAGATCAAAGAGATCACAACACAAGCCTTTGGACGGTACTATCGCAGAGGAGATACAACAGGAATTCTCCAATGGACATACAAAGACGAAAAACGCGGTTCTAGCGAAAATCAACCTCAGCACGGAACTAGCAATCCAAGACAAGAAATACCAAAGCAAAAAGGGAAGGAAAGAATTGATTCCAAGGGAATATCATCAATTCACGAACCTATTGCAAGCAGAGGAAGGTATGGAGCTACCACCTCGAAGACATGGAATCGATCATGAAATTCATCTTGACAAAGACGAGAAAACAGGAAAAGCAAAAGAGATTCCCTATAAGAAGTTATACCCACTAGGAGAAGCAGAACTCGAAGAACTTAGGAAGTCCATCGAGCAAAACCTAAAGCGAGGATAGATCGGAGACTCCTTCATATCAGGAGGATCCCCAATACTATTGGTCAAAAAACAAGAAAGAAAAATGAGACTCTGTGTGGACTACAGAGCCCTCAATTCGGTTACCAAAAAAGATCGATATCCACTACCCTTGATTGGAGAAGTACTGGACAGACTGCAGTTAGCAAAATACTTCACCAAACTCGACATCAAGGACACGTACTACAATATACGCATCAAGGCAGGAGACGAATGGAAAACTACATTCGCCTCAAGATATGGAATGTTTGAATACTTGGTTATACCTTTCGGGCTAACCAATACACCAGCTTCATTCCAGAGATGGATCAACAAGGTACTCAATAAGTACCTCGACATATGTTGCATCGTATACTTGGACGATGTACTCATCTATTCGAAAAACATGCAACAACATTAGAATGATATCAGCAATATCATGTCGGCAATACAAGGATCAGGAATGAAGATCAAACCAACAAAATGAGAATTCCATAAAGAGGGAACAGAATACCTTGGATTTATCATCAATGGAAGCGGCGTCAAGGTCGACCCAGTCAAAACGGCAGTAATATAGGATTGGGCCAAACCAAACAACAAAACAGATATTCAATGTTTGATGGGATTCTGCAACTTTTATCGAAGATTCATAGAGAGATTTAGCACGCTTGCAAAACCAATTTATAACCTAACAAAGAAAGACAAGAAATGGGAATGGGGAGAAATGGAACAAAAAGCATATGATGCAATACGAACGCATCTAACCTCAGTACTCATACTGGTTCATTTCGACCCAAACCGAAGCACAATGATCGAAAAGGATGCCTCAAAATATATGTGCTCAGGTAGACTATCGCAATAATGCGATGACAGAAGGTGGAGGCCAGTGTCTTACCAATCCAAGACAATGACTCCCGCAGAGTGCAAATACAATATTGCGAACAAAGAACTATTAGCAATAGTTCAAGCATTACAATAATGGAGGAAATATGTCTTGAACAACGACTATCCAGTCCGAGTTCTAACCGACCATAAGAATCTGGTCCCATTCATAACTACGAATGAACTAAATGACCACCAAATATGGTGGATGGAACACCTTAGCAAATACAACTTCAAAATCGAATACCAACCAGGCAAAGAAAGTGGAAAGCCAGATGCTTTCACAAGGATTGCAAGCGACAAACCACAAACGAAAGAAGACGAAAGAATCAAACAAAAAACACGAACACTATTACCAAAAACCTACTTCGAGGCAATGGAGATTATCCAATTCACCTCAACTGAGGAAAGAGAAATTGAGAAGGCAAACGAAAAAGACAAAACAATTCAGACAATAAGAGAAGCATTGAAGGAAGAAAAAAAGGAGATGAAAGGAATTGCTCTGGGTTTATGCCAATGGAAGGATGGGAATATGTGGTACGATAGAAAACAATCGATTCCGGAAAAAGAAGAGATAAGGACAGATATCATACGACAACACCACGATATCCGGACGGCAGAACACGGAGGAATGGCTGAGGCCACGGAATTCATCACGAGGTCATTCTATTGTCCAGGACTGCGTGAAGATGTCAAACAATATGTCAAAAACTGCGACATATGCCAAAGGACAAAAATAGATAAACACGCACCATAAGGATTACCGAAATCGAACGAAGTTCCCAAACAACCATGGGAAACAATTACTATGGATTTCATCACAGACCTACCGGCATCAGAAAATTGTGATAGCATCCTGGTTATGGAGGATCGTCTGACCAAAATGAGTTACTTCATTCCAATCGGAAAGGATATCGACACGAAGGATTTTATACAATCATTCTTCTAAGAAGTCTTCCAACTTCACAGTCTTCCGAAGAATATCATTACCGATTGAGGAACACTATTCACATCAGGATTATGGAAGAAAGTAACCAGAGCAATGGTGATACAGAATAGGCTTAGCGCAGCATTCCACCCACAAATGGATGGACAGACGGAACGGGTAAATGCGATACTTGAACAATATTTACGGGCCTACGACAATTATCGACAAGATGATTGGTACAAATTGTTATCAATGGCCCAATTCGCATACAACAATGGAAAACAAGAAACGATCAGTACGATACTGTTTTTCGCGAATTACGGACAACATCCACAAAGTCAGACCACATATCATATGATTAATGGTCTGATACCGGACAAAACAGATATGGGAAAACTACACAAAACATTACAATACGAAATGAGTCAAGCACAACAACGACAAAAAGAACAATACAATAAGTACCGAAGACCAGATCCGAACATACAACCAGGAGATATGGTATGGCTAATACCATGCAATATCCATACGACGTGACCATCAAAGAAACTGGACTACAAGAAAATCGGACCCTTGAAGATACTGGAAAGAGTGGGCAGCTGAGCTTATAAACTCGACCTTCCACACTCGATGTGAATACACAACACATTCCACATCTCACTCCTCGAATTACACAATGACAATACATTTTCCTCACAAACAATTATTCCTCCTCCTCCAATCGAACTCAACGGAGAACCAGAATACGAGCTCGACGAAATAGTCAACTCTCACTTCTTCCACGGTCACCTCCAATACCGAGCCAAGTGGACGGGATATTCGCCAAAATACGATAAAACTTAGTACTTCGTACACAACTTCAAACACACACAAGATGCTATCTCAACCTTCCACCAACGATATCCAGGCAAGCCCGGCCCAGGTAACGATCACATTCAACTAAGACAAAGGCGAGGGAAAGGCTCCCACGCCATTGCAACCACACAAGGGCTGGGGCGATAGCCCCCGCCAAACCACACCCACCAGCTCCGAATACTGATTCATGGAGCCAACCGACGAAGAACTGAAGCAAAGGGAAAAACAAGCGCAGCATAATGCCATGTCATGGATGGTATGCTACGATGATGGTTGTCAAATGCACTTTGGCGGCAAAGAAAGCTCGGGATGTTTCCCGCGGGAATGTTGAAAGCATGGCCCTCGCCCAGACCACATCTTGAAGCATTGACAACAATGCTTCAAAAATGGGGACAGGATGCACCGGGTACAGAAAATCTCTGCGGAATTCTACACACAGAAGGATGGAAGCAGGAAAGAGTTAGAAGGAAAAGATGCCAGGAAGGGATGGGCCGTGAGGACATGGTCCAGGGAGAGAGGGACCCAAAGCTCCTCTGCAGATACAAAACCAGATGTCAGGAGCCTACACAGGAAAATCTGGGGACTCTGAGAACAACTTAGCCAGGTCGAGGCCACGATTTCGGCAAATGACAAAACGATCGTGTAGCTAACACAGCTGAATAACAATCAGCGGCACATGATCGAAACGGCGAATCTGACCCTAGACCAGTAAGGGTCAGATAGAGGACAGTAGATGAAAGGTTCCACAAGCTGAGAAGGACTATGCGCTCGGCAGGATGGAAACTATTGAAACTAGGAGAAAAAGCCTGATGGGACTCAGGCTTAGGAGGAGAGGAGCTAATGTCACGAATGTGGCTTGGCGAGGAAAAGGTTTTCACGTGATACATGGCTACAAGTTGCAGGTATGTTATTGTTTCACCCATATGACTCATTCAAGTCATATGATTTGTTATGTGTGGGATTTGTGATGCTTTCGTACATGGCTCAAATATGAGTCATGGGACGTGTGCCTGACGAGTTTACCTTGCAAGTGTGCCTTGCGGGTATGCCTTGCGCATATGATTCATGTTTCACACATGACCTCGTTATGAGGTCATGGGTTTCACGCATATGACTCAGTCGAGTCATATGACTTGTTTATTGTATTATGATTGGTTTATGAGTTTTTGCACATGACCTCGTTATGAGGTCATAGGTTTTGAGCATGTGACAATATTGGTCACATGATTAGTTTGTTATGATTGGATTTCGCACATGTGACCACTTTGGGTCACATGACTACGGGTGGGAAGGACAATATATAAGGAGGCCGGTGTGGCCAAAGAGGATAGGTTCTTTATGCTTTGTTTTAAGTACTTTTCCTACTTATTGCTTTAACGAATATAAAATACCTTTACAATCTTTATCTTTATTGAAATATTATTGTTATGCCAAGGAACATTCTTCATAAAGAAGAGTTAGAGAAAGCTTACGATAGGCATTTACGATAGAAGCCAGAGGTCTTATACTATTGGTAACGTAGGCAGAGGCCTATTGCTATCATAAAACGAAGAAAGGAAAAGAGAAGAAGAAGTATCGTTCCCCAACACTAAGAATTAACCATCCAACGAGGGATCATTACACCTGACCAGGTTTCTCATCCAAGAAATATAAATTCACTACCACCTGGTTTAAAAACCGTGCCACAACCCCTCCACCACAGTAGAAAACCAACAAAACAACCAAACTAATACTACAGGCGACACAAGAGCAGGAAGGAGGCAACCAACTTGTCAACCTCTCACACCCACAAGCCCGGCCGTTGACCCTATGAACCCACTTCGCCGGTTACCTCTGCAGGGCATACTGGTGAGGAGGACTATTACTAGCTGCCTGTCCCCCAAACAAAACAACACAAACATAAGAAATACTTAGAGGTGGTGACAGACCAAAAGAGTCAACAGGGCCTATCTCCCACCAATGGTACCACGCCCCCTCCTGCCCAACCCATAGCCAAACCAAAGAAACCAAACAAACTCCACAAAACCCAACACGCAAGACCCAAACAAGTCCAACCAGACAGTCACAACCTACTATCCGCACAGGTGGCCATCAGCCAACCGGTCCGTCAGGGAGCTTTACAGCACTTAGCAGCTTCACTCAACAGCTCAACCTGGACTGGAAACACTTAATTAGACCTCGCCCAACCTGATGCTGTTCTGACCAGTGCTCGCAGGTGCCTCCCCCCCCCCCCACTCTGTGCAGACTAAGCCTTGATGAACCCATAATGACATAGAGGTCTCTCGGCCCCCCCAGGCCCCGAGAA